>NC_056739.1:859576821-859766821 GCF_019279795.1 Protopterus annectens
ATATTAATAGCAGGAAATATTTTCGAACTTTAGACAGAATCCAAAGAGACCACTGTAGGGTCAATGACAATGTTTTTGTAGAAACACCTGTGGGTGTCTTGCACCCTTTAGAATCTATCTGGCTTTTGGAGGGCACACTGTTGGGTGTCAGGGATGTTTCTAAAAATGCACCTTCCAGGAGCATCAATGACAAGGTGGTACTGCCACAAGCTTGGGGGCTTCCCTTTGCAACAACTCAAAATATTTTGTTTGAATCAGAAGCTTTCCTACTTCCATTTTTAAGAAGTCCTTCATGTGGGTCAAGGTTTTCACAAAGGCTATTTCTTTACTGGATGAATCAGAGGAGATGCAGAGTCATTGCAGAAGTGGTACAGAATCTGGGAGGTATAGTCCAGTTGTTTCCCATCAGGTTCATCCTCCTCTACAGAAGGATCTCTGTTGTGCAAGGCAGGGGAAAGGGTCTTGCTCATTTTTGTCCTGGCTGTATAGATAGTAGAGAGCAAGGGAGAAATGGGTTTCTTTTTCACAATTTTTTGAGGGGGGTAAGCCCACTAGCAAAGACTCATAACCTAGCCTTGCAGTACTGGCCTCCACTCTAAAACCTTCAATCTCTTCTCAAATGAATACTTTGTGAATGTTGCTCTCTTCTTTGAGAATAATTACTCAGGGCTCCTTTCTGTTCACACAAGCTAAGCATCTGAGAACGGTCCTTGTGAGCTGTTGTCCCATACAGACATACCCTAGTCTAGGACATCATGTTCTCAAAAAGGGCCCATCATCAGAGTACCAGAAAGAAGAGGATGTGAGCTAGTCTGGGGCTGCAAAATTGCTTTGGACCATTCATGTGCCTGGGATATCTGACTGGCATCAAGTTCCCTGTCTGACTCTCAGCTTTTTCTTGAGGAAAAATGTGGCGAAGGCTGATGGACCTGCTGACAACCTGGACAAACATGCTAAGACATCAAAGTATTTATAGTCAAAGCAAAAGCAGAGTATGCAGCCTAGCATTTCAAGTGCAAAGCCCTGGCAGACACCACGATTCATAACATTGTGTTGCACACCTAAGTACAGCTAATGTGGCAGTCTCTGCAAGAGATCTCAATCAGGGAATCTGCCTAACACACACACACACACACACACACACACACACACACACACACAAAACACACTTGCGTGCTAGATATAAAAATCCCTTAAAACAGCAGAAAAACCAATATACAAGAAAAACAAATGCCTAATGGAGTACTTATCTCCTTGATCGCTGTTGGATCCATTTAGATGCACAGAACTAAACGAGATATTGAACATCAAAGCATCTGCATATGCATAGTGTATCCAGAAATTTCTGAAGATGCCACAGGCATGTGTCATTTTTGTACCTGCACACTGGACTTGCCAAGAGGAAGGAACCTGTGGTCTTTAAGACTGGCAGGATGGACAGGACATCTAGTGGCAATGTCCCAGAAGCAAGAAATACTATAACAGTGATCTAGTAAAGAACATCAGTACTTAAATGGAAAGTAGGTAGGCTAAATTAACCAGTTTATTCATACAGAAATGGTGGGGTGAGTAATGAATTCAAAACAAAAAGATGTGAAGATAGAGTAAAGCTTTATAGTGGGCATGTGCCAGTCAATGTCAGGTGATTGTTTGAGCAGATTTTATGTCACAGAAGGACCAATCAACTACTTTGAGATCACTGAGTAGAATCAAATATTGTGTGCTGTTGCAAGAGTCTTCCTTAAAGAAAAAGGTCTATAAAATCAGATTTTTTTTTTATTTTACTTCTGTTGACCAGGCAGGTCCAACTGGATATTGAGTCCATTTTCAGTGGAGGCCCAGGGAGAAAAGCTCCAAAAATACATACATTGATAAACAGAAATTACACAGATAACACTTTAGTTAATGAGGATTTACAGTATCAAGTTCTGTCAGGTGCAAAAGTTAGGACATTAACATACTTACTCACAGTCAATGTACTTGTGGACTAAAAATTAGTAGGCAGAAAAGGTGGAAGTAGTAGAACTAGATGGAAATGTTAGTCAAGGTTTATGCAGGGGCAGAGCCAGCTGGTTCTAAGGAAAGTTTTGAGCTGGGTTTTAAATCAGTGAGGAGAAGAGATGGAAGAGAGATTGTCAGGAAGAGAGTTCCAGGATTTTCTAATAGTGTTAGAGAACAAGGCGTTACCTGCCAAGTTGTTGGCTTTGCAAGTTGCTATGAGAAGTTTGTTAGAAGAACGTAGGCTTTTGAGGTTGCAGTAAGGAGTTATAAGGGAAGTGAGTATAGGGGTACTAGTGGGCTTGTACAGAATTTTTTGGGCTAAGGAGAGTTGAAACAAGATCAGATTTTGCAATTCTAGCCATCCTAATTCCTTTAAGTTTTTGTAATGGTGAGTTCTGTAAGTAGAACCAGAGGCACAGGTGAAGCATAAAGGAGGGTTGAAACCAGGTGGGAGTGGGCAATGGAGGTTCTTGGCCAGTGGAGTAAACATCTGAAAACAAACATTTCAATTAGTCAGATCTTATACAGCAACCTAATGATAATTGGACTTACATTTTTAAATACTGTTAACTGCTTAATGTTTGTCCAGGAACCAGGCTATAGCAGATGTATTCTCAATACAAAAGTGAGTTACTCTGACAAAAAAGCTTCTTTGTACTGGGTTAAATCACTTAAACAGAGAGCAAGTTTTTTCAGAATCTGGCCCTAGTTAACTTGGTAGAAGGCAATCTTAATTCTACAGGCAAAGAGAGAAAGCATGCAGAATAGGATACAGGTGTTCATATTCATTCTGTTGGTTTAATTTCTAGTTCCTTGACAGAAATGGACCCCATTCTTAAGTCAAACTATGATTTATGAAATTAACATTATTTCAGTCTTTGATGTTACCCAAAGTGCTCTTTGCAGCACTGGGAATGTGCTCAAAACTGACTCCTGCAGTAATTCATATGGAGTTACATGTGTTGGTAGTATAAGTATGACTATAAATTCTTTATGATACCCATTGCTCCTACTACTATTGGAACTGACTGGTTATCCTTCTTCCATATTGCCCTTGTTTCTGCCTGCAAATCTTGTTATTTGATGACTTGTGCCTGTACGCAAGACACTAATCACTGGATGTATCCATTTCAATGAACAATGCTACTTCTGTCTTCTTTTCACCAACAACTATATCTGGTTTTCTTGCATCTATTTTCTGATCCCATAAGATATAAACTTCTTCATTCTCTATAATGCTTTGTGCCTCTTGTTTCTAATGATTCGTAGCTATTTCAATAATCTGTTTGCACAATTCCCAGGGCAACTGTCTTGCCACATTATTATGCCTTTCAGTACACAGGCCCTCTGCCATTAGTGCATCATACCCAGCAACAACGTATGTGACTCCTTCCAGTTCTGTTTTACAGAACTTGCATTTGTCCATTTGTCTGTTTCTCCCACATGTTCAATGGTCTTTGTAAAGCCATGTATATGAAGTCCACTATCCTGGGCTGCAGATATTAACTTTTCATCTTTTGCTTTAAATTCACCTCTCTTTAACCATTCTTATATGTCAGATCCCGACTGGCATGAGGTTGTTCTAGGAGTTCTTACTTGCAACTATATTTGCACCTTTTCTGCATTTCTTGCCTTCTCATCTGATCCTTCTCATATTCTTTCATTTCCTAACACACCGAGTTGCTGACTGATTTCTGTGTACTTCTAATTTCCATTCCCACATGATACAGATATGCTTCTGCTAAACTAAGCAGGGAAGTCATCTTAGACTTCTGCTCCTCATGTTTTAAAACTTTCCATATATTTGGATCTAGTGGTCAGCAGGTTATGTATGTAGTCCTACAACTGCAGGTCTATATATATATATATATATATATATATATATATATATATATATATATATATATATATATATATATATATATATATAATCAACCTTGAGGAGACCCATTCCTCCTTTAGAATGAGAAATATATAATCTTGGTATCCACTTATCACTTGGTAAGCCTGAAACATTTTCTTGTTTTCCTGTCCAACTGATCCAATACCTCTTGGGGCCAATCAATCACTTCAAAACCAAGTTAGAACAGGAAGAGCAAATTGGTTTATATCTTGAAGTTTGTTCCCAGATGTCCGTTTTCAATATTCATTTTCATCTTCTAAAATATTCCTTACCAAGTTTTTTTTCACATTGTTCATGTTTCACTGTCAATCCTTCATTAGTTCCGAAGTATTTATACACTCCCTCCTGCTCAAGTTCCTTTACATTACATTCCTGTCCCACACTGATATGTTCTTGCTGCTGCAGCTTTCCTGCTTTAAATGTTGCTTTTTCATATTTATTTATCAAGACCCAGTGACATCACCTGAGAAAGCTTTAACCATTTGCATTTATGCTTTCAGCTCCTCATCTGACGAACTATACAGTTTTAAATCATCCACAAAAAGATGGAAAGTCTTTACATTTGGTTGTCTTCTGGGAAACAAACCATGACCTAATATGTTAAGTAGGCAGCTTAATGGGTTAAGGGCAAGACGAAACAGCAGCAGTGATATTCTCACCCTGGAATATCTCCCTCTGAATTTTCATCCCTGTGATGATAATTTGTCCTTTATCAATGCTTAGCTGCCAAGTGGCTTGACACAGTTTCATGGTCACTATAATATAAGTGATCAATTGAGGGTACATCTTACTCATCTGTAAGAATTCCTTTATCCATGAATGTGTGATGCTGTCAAATGCTTTGTTTGTAATCTATCAATGCCATACTCCTCCCATTTTTATAAGTCTCCATTATGGCTTAAACAACCAATGATCCTTTCTTCCATTATTCTTTTGTTCTATTGCCATGATTAAGTTGTCTTAAATGACTAAGCTCCATCAGCATCAATTCCACTATATAGTTTATACATCACTGGAAAACAAGTTATTGGTCTACAGTTTTTAGGATAGCATGCAAGTTCACTCTTAAGGAGAAGTATCTTTTTTTTTTTTTATTTTTCCTTGTTAACTAGGCTGTTGTCTCTTCAGGATGCGCATACAAGTAGCACTTACTCAGGGCTAAATCTTCATGCAAAGATGTCAATACTTTTAACCAGAAGTCCGGTACTGAATCTGAGCCTTGGGGTTTTCGAGTTAGGAGTTTTTCTCAATTTTGTTTCCATTTCACTGGGCATTACTTCATCCCATTTCATATCCTGCACATTTGAGTTTCTTACTCTTTTGTTTACATCTTCTATCCATTCAGCATCTTTATATTCCACAGGTTCTTCCTAGATATTTGTCAAAAATGTTTCTATTTTTGTCTATCCAGGAATTCTGTGTTTCTTGCATAACAGTAACAATATATAATGTCTTTCTTATCCTCGATCGCCCACTCTCTTTTTGGGCCTGCCAGTTTTTGTGGACTACTATTTTCTTCTACAACAAGGGGGCCATCCTTCCCCTGAGCCTGACCTAACTCCATTGTAGTAATGTTTATGTCTTGAGGATTCTACGCTGTCATTTTTTCCAGTCCTGGCACAAGTGTGCCTGCCAGGATTGGGCACTTTTTATCTGGGGATTGTGCACCCCCTCAGTATCATCTTGGTGAGATTTCATAAAAACAGTATCTACCCCATAAAGAGTCTCACCAAGACTGAGGATGAATTAATTTCCAGCAATGCTATTGTCCTTTGTTTGCTGATTTTTTCATCTCTCTAATTGGAAGCAAGACTTAACTCATGTACAGGGAGTAGTATTCAATGAAAATTTGTAATTCATCTCAGCATATGCTGTAGCATCAATAATTTTTTTTACATAAAGAATAGAATTAAGCATTCACCCAGATGACAAACTAATCATAGGTGATCACCCCCCCCCCCCATACAAACATGTTGCATCTATCACTATCTATGCAATGATATTAACATATATAAATACAACCTTCCCCCAATGGCAAGGACTGAAAAAAAAAAAACTTAGAAAAAAAAACAATACTATTACAATATCTTCTGCAGGTATGCCCAGACATTTTTAAAACATCCTTAATTATCATCAAGTACATGTACAGTAAAAAAAAAAAAAAACCTATTAATATTTCCCTCATTATTTTTTGCATTATATCTTTTAAAATTTTTCATTCATTCCTTGCCTTCCCTTAAAATTGCACTCATTCTCTTCCTGAACACTATTCTGCATGTATTGTTATTTTATTTATATGCAACTTTCTCCTTCTATTTTCTAAAGATCTCACTTTTGTTTCTCTTAATTCCTTTACAATATACAATACTTCAGTAACAGTCTATTTAGATTTTGATTTCCAGTTTGTAGTAACTGCTTTTTTTGCAGCCAACATGATCAACCATTTTTATTCCAGAAACACAGGGAAAGAGCAGAACCTAAAACTTAAAAGTACTGTAATATGGCAAAACAGTAAACAAGGATTTACTCAAATTTTGAAAATTGTAAAAAGTCAAACTTTTGCTGTTAAAAAGCATGTCATAATAAAGATGCATCAGAGGCATGAAAAAAACTGAGTACGATTAGCTGTATGTTAAGGGGCTCAGTGAAAAAAAACATACAAGCGGTAATTCTAAAAGTTACCTTTAAGTGCTGGTGCATGCAGTATCGGCACACCTTGTGTTTTGTGGTCTCAGTAATGTGACTAGAAAGAGGGAGAAATCCACATTTGGGCTGAAAAAAAAAAAAAAAAAAGGACATGCATTTACTTTCTTTTTTAATAGCAATAAAAATAGCTATGCAAGACATTCAACCAGTACATAACATACTCAACTGCACTCCTGTCTCTCCAAGTCACCATCTTCAAATAGTGGCACCAGTAGATGCCGCCACTGTGTTAAAAAAAAAAAAAAATAGTTTAGCCTCTCCCTTGTAGCCTAAGCTGAGTCACAGGTGTAGTCAGGCTGCCACTAAACAAACTCTGAGGAGGGAATAAAGCTGCACTCTCTAAGCTCAAAAAGCAAAGATTAGTTATGTAAGAACTTACCATAACGATAGAGGTCATCTCTTCTCTGTTGCAGTATTCTTACATGTGAGAGTTGTCTGCCAATGTAATGACCCAACGTCGGCCAGTATATCAAAGTCTTTTACTACTTTAAGGTGCACGGTGCCAGTCCCAAGCCTGGATAAATGGGGAGGGTTGCGTCAGGAAAGGCATCCGGTGTAAAATTTTGCCAAATCATACATGCAGACAACAGTACAGATATACATACCGGATCGGTCGAGGCCCGGGTTAACAACGACCGCCACCAGTACTGTTGGCCAACAGGGTGCTGGCAGAAATTGGGCTACTGCTGGCCGAAGGAGGAAAAGAGGGGGAAGGCATGCCCGAAGGCAGGTAAAGGCTAGGACTGTGATAGTGAGGGTCGGAACTTTGAATGCTGACAGTATGACTGGTATAGGGAGAGAGCTAACTGATATGATGGACCGGAGGAAGGTTGGTATATTGTGTGCGCAAGAGACCAGATGGAAGGGGAGCAAGGCTAGTTGGTATCGGAGGCAGTTTCAAATGGTTTTATCATGGTGTGGATGGGAGGGGAAATGGCGTAGGGGTTATCCTGAAGGAACAGTATGCTAACAGTGTTTTGGAGGTGAAAAGAGTGTCGGACAGAGTGATGTTTATGAAGCTGGAAATTGATGGTGTAATGATGAATGTTGTTAGCGCATATGCTCCACAAGTTGGATGTGCGATGGATGAAAAAGATAAATTTTGGAGATGGATGAAGTGGTGATGACTGTACCCAAAAAATATGTAGAGCACAAGCAAAAATAACAAGTTATGCTAAAGACCTGTTGTACCAAACCAGATAAATACGAAAAATAAAGTACAGGTCACCGCTGAATTATTCTTTGTGGAATCTCCTTTATTAAAAGTAAGCGCTTTCGGAATAATCCTTCATCAGACATAATTCAAAGTAACAAAAGCATCCATATTTAAAACACAGATCATCCAATCACTTACTCCTAAAAGCCCGCCTTTTTTGTAGAGCAGGTTTAATTGGTAAAACATCGTTAAGACCAGGTGGTCTATGTGCTCTTAAATCTACTATCCACTTGGATTCAGCTAATGCTGTTCTATGCTGAATATCCCCCCCCCCTCTCATTGGTGGCAATATTTACAATGCATCTGAACTTAAAAGTGTGTGTGGGATTAATCTCTATATGTCTGAATAAAGCATTGCTCACTTGACATGTTCTAATATTACTAATATGCTGTAAAATCCGAACCTTCAGCATGTTATTTGTCATACCTACATAAAAACTTTCACATTGTTCACAATTGGCCATATATACTAAGTGTTTTGTCCTGCAAGTAGCCCTCCCTTTAAATATAAAAGTTTGTGTCTTATCAGGATGTTTATATTCAGTGTCGCTATTAATATATTGACAAGCCTTGCAGTTGCCACAGGGATATGTGCCTGCTCTAATATCTATTGTAGGTCTCTTATTCAAATATGTCTCCTTACATAACAGGTCCTTGAGATTGTTGTTTCTCCTATAATTAAACATGGGACGTTCTGCCACTACGTCCTTGAGACTAATATCACTTCTTAGGATATTCCAATTATTCTGAACTATATTACATATGTCTTTAATATTACTACCATACGTGAAAAGTATTCTAGGTTGTTCCTTCCTGCTACTACATAATCCTGTATCTATTTGTCTGCCAATAACAGGGCCTTGCATCCATGGCCTATTCTTTGTCTTCCTATGTAATACATTGTTACTAACCACCTTACTAACCATGTTCCTCTCATAGCCCCTATCCAAAAAATGTCCACTCAGCCTAGAAAGTTCCTCATCACAATAAGTATCTTCAGAACATACCCTAGATATCCTACCCACTTGGCTCTTGACAATATTGGGAAAGATATGCCTCGGGTGCATACTGTCATAGGATAACAATGCATTTTGCCAACATTGTTTCCTGTACAATTTCGAGGTGAAACCAAGGTTACTCTGTTCCACACAAACATCCAGGAACTCTATCTGAGTAAAAGAAGTTTTGGCACTAAAGGTCAAAAAAGTGGTGGTGGTATGGAGAAAGGCTAAAAAGCTCTCAAAGGTAGAAGTATCCCCATCCCACAAAATAAAAATGTCATCCACAAATCTGACATACAAAACTATGTACTTATTCCATTCCTGATTATTAAGAATTTCCTTGGTTTCCCATTTGGACATAACCAAATTTGCATATGTATTAGCACAGGGGGTGCCCATAGCTACCCCCTGTGCTTGTCTGTATATGGACCCTGGTCCTATAAAGACATTGTTGTTCAATACCAAAGCTAGTAAATTCTCCACAACCAGTCGCTTATGCTCAGTTGCTCCCAATCTACTTATTACTTCACCCACTGCTGTTATCCCATATTGTTGTTCAATAACAGTAAACAAACTGTTGACATCCAGTGTAGCCATCAATAATCCACCATGTTTGAGCTTGGTGGCCACAGCTAATAGCCCCAAAAAATGCCCTGTATCTCTTAGAATGTTATCTATCTGTTCTAAATATGGTTTAAGTATAAACTCCAACCATATAGAAATGTTCTCAGTGACCCACCCCCTCCCCGAAACAATGGGTCTGAGTGGTGGGTCTGTCAATGATTTATGTATTTTGGGCATGGCCTTGAATACAGGCGTAACTGGTTTATCTACCTTGAGGAACTCATAGACTTCATGTTCTAACAATCCCCTCTCTAATAAATTATTTAACTGGCTATGTACATTATCTATAATCATTCTAACTTGTAAAGGGTTGATGGGTACATATGCTCCATCTAAAGTCAGTGTGTCTAACAATTTCCTTTCATACCAACATGTATCTAATACAACGATGGCTCCCCCCTTATCAGCCATCTTAATGGTGATTTCTTTCTTGTCCATAAGGCCATGTAAAGCAGTCCTTTATGTCGGTGTAAGATTATAATATCTATTAGCACTTCTCTCCTCGAAATATTTGAAAAGGTCATTCTCACAAGCGTTCATGAACAAGTTAAGTGTTGGTGTAAAATTGGGAGCAAATGTGCTAGGGGTCCTAGGACCTATGACTCCATGGGTTTGGTTATTAAAAATCAATTTTAACATCACGTTCCTACAGAACAACATCAAGTCAAATATAATATCGCTATATACACACTTATTGCTAGGAACAAAGGTCAAGCCCTTGTTTAAAATCTCTAGCTCATCGGTACTCAGCACATATTGAGATAAATTATATACAATGCCATCAGACATACTGTTAGTCAATGTAAAGTCCTCCGACGCTTGTCTGCGTTTCTGTCCTCGCTTAGGGACCTCTTGCCTGCTCCTTTCCTCCTTTGATTGCCGGTAGATTCCCAAAAATGCAGAGCCCCTGCATATGTTTTGGCGGCCCTGTATCATTGTGGTGAATACTCTCATTTGCTGTCACCACTGTGGAGCTAGAAAGGCCCCCTGGAATCCGTATATGTTTTTCCGGCTGTAGAATACGTGTTTCGCTATTGGGAGAAACACTGTTGGAATGCGAAGCCAGGATATCGTTATTGCTGGGGGTAGTGGTAGCTGTCCCATTGCCTGTAAGCATGTTGATCGTACCTTCCCCAAAATTGCTGATAGTACAGAATGGACTATCAGTAGAACTCCTCGTATCGGCTCCATTTTGGTTTAACGAGGTAGACAATGTCGGTATGTTGACAACTGTATCGATGGCCAATGTTGTGCTTGCCTCTGTGTGTACCGCTGACCCCGTCTCTGTAGCTCGTATAGCATCCGAACGTGTTGTCATCATCACTGAGGGACGTCTAGTTGTTTCAGTTGCTCGTTCTTTGAATCTGGGCCAGACAAAGATATTACCATGGGTAAAATCGGAGTGGTCCCTCCTGATTTTACCTAATTTGACATCTTTAAGTTTATCAGCTTCTTTAGATAATTGTAGCATAACAGTAGAAATTCTTTCTTTACTTTTGCTGTCTGGAAAATCAGTCTGTAATCGCGAAAATAATGATGTTACTTCTTGCTTCAATGGATGAAGTGGTGATGACTGTACCCAAGGGTGAGAGACTGGTGATTGGAGTAGATTTCAATGGGCATGTTGGTGAAGGGAAAGTACAGTTTTGTACCTACCATAAATGTAGATGTTCGAGTGCTCATACAGCTGCAGTCATTACAGATGGGTTATCCTGCCGTCAGGCGGGTCCTCGGTCGGCCGAATTCCAAAGTCTAGGTCCGGCGTCGGTTGTCGTCGCTTCTTCCCTGACGTCAGTGCGGCAGGGGTATAAAAGAGGCAGCCGATGCCATTTTCTTCAGTTTTTCTTGCCCCAGATGTCAGGTGCCCCCAGAAGGAAGGCAAAACATAAAATTATGCAAACATGCAATATAGATAAATCAAAAACAGTAGTTGCAAGCAAATACACCATAAAAGAATACCCCAAATAGGTTGTATGATAAAGGTGTTTGTCCTAAGGCCTGTCCTAAGAGGGGATGGAGGGAGGGTACCCTGGACTGCAGCTGTATGAGCACTCGAACATCTACATTTATGGTAGGTACAAAACTGTACTATGTTCATCGTGCATACAACTGCAGTCATTACAGATGGATAGAATCCCAAAGCTAAGTAAGGGTGGTAGGCACTAAGTGGAACTAGGAGGGGCGAGGATGCCCTGCAGGACTGCTGTGGCAAAGCCCGCTCTAGATTTTGAGTATAGTGGAAGGTGGTAGTGCTTGGAGAAAGTGTGCACTGAACTCCAAGTAGCTGCTTCCAAAATGCCCCCTGAGGAAAGCTGCAGAGGTAGCTGTAGCCCTGGTGGAGTGGGATCTGATGTATACAGGCACAGATTTTCCATGAAATGAATAACAAAAGTGTATGCAGTGGGCTATCCATTTTGAAATTGTCTGTTTGGAAATAGCCTTTCCCTGAGCACCTGTAGCATAGGACACAAAGAGCTGCTCAGATTTCCTGAATGACTTTGTTCTGTCCAAGTAATAACGAAGTTGTCTGTGAATGTCCAAGGAATGCAGTAGTCTCTCCCCTTTGTTCTGTGGATTTGGATAAAAGGTAGGTAAATGAATAGTCTGATTCAAAGCTACACTGGATACTACCTTTGGCGTGAAGGTAGGGTTGGTTTGTAAGGAAACTCTGTCCTGATGGAAAATGATGAATGGTTGCACAGCCATGAGGGCATGTAGTTCCGAAACCCTGCGTGCTGAGGTAATAGCCAGAAGGAAGGCTGTTTTCCACGACAAGTATTGTAGCTCTGTTGAAGAAGCCGGCTCAAAGGGAGGCAGGGTCAGCTTTTCCAATACGAAGTTGAGGTCCCAAGCTGGGACTGGTGGTTTCCGTGGGGGTTTTATATTTTTTGCCCCTCTGAGGAACTACCTTAATAGAGGATGTGAGAATAAAGGAGGATCTGTATTGTATTGTGCAGAAATGGCTGAAGCGTGGATCTTGATGGAGGAGAAGGAAAGGCCACTGTTTAACATCTCAGCTAGGTACTGTAAAATTTGAGGTATATTTATTACCCAAGGATTCTGGCCCTTTTCTTGATTCCAGGAACAAAATCATTTCCATTTGGCGGAGTAAGCTTTTCTAGTAGAGGGTCTTCTGGCCTCCAAGATGACATCCTGCACCTCCTTGGAGAGGAGAGTCTGTTGGGAAATTAAGGTATTCTCCATGCAGCTAGATTTAGGGTTTTGAGCTGGCTGTGAAGGGTTTTGTAACTGGGCTGGGACAACAGAAGAGGAACTAGAGGTAGGATCCATGGTGGTGAGTGTGTCAGGCTCTTTAGAAGAGGATACCAGTGCTGTCGTGGCCAGTCTGGAGCAATGAGAATCATTTGTGGCCTCTCTGCTCTGGCTTTTAATAGAACTTTGGTCAGTAGAGGAAGAGGCGGGAAGGCATAGACTGTCAATGTTGTCCAATTGAAAGAGAGTGCGTCCACTTTCCAGGCCTGTGGATGATAGGTCCTTGAACAAAATTTTTCCAACTGGTGATTTCTGTGGGTAGCAAATAGATCTATGTCTGGCTGTCCCCATGCCTGAGTTATCTTTGAGAAGACTTGAGGATGTAACTTCCATTCGTGTGGGTCTGTCATATTTCTGCTCAAGTTGTCTGCCAGTGTGTTTTCCTTCCCTGGCAGGAATTGTGTCTGTAGTTGAATTTGTAATTCCAGTGCTGTGTTCCACAGGGTCATGGCTTGCCTGCACAGGGGGTATGAATGAGTTCCCCCTGTTTGTTTATGTACCACATGACTGTGGTGTTGTCTGTCCTTATCAATAGCTGGCCTGGATGCAGTAGGTCTTTTCATAAGAGCATTTTGCACGGCTAGCATCTCCTTTTGGTTGATGTGTAGGTGCTTCTTTTTGCATTTTTGGGACCATTTTCCCTGAATGCACTGATCTTCCATGTGTGCTCCCCAGGCGTAGTCTGAGGCGTCCGTTGTGATGATTTGAGTTGCTTGAGGTAAACAGAAGGGGAGACCTGTGTTTCTTTGGCATGCTTGAGCCCACCACAAAAATTCCTTTTGAAGGCATGGAATGAGTGGTATAATTGTTTCCAAGCTGTGGCTGTGTTGAGACCATAAGTTTTTTAGGTACCACTGTAGTTTCCTCATATGCAGCTTTGCACATGGTATTAGTAGGATGCAAGATGCCATGAATCCCAGAGCCTGCAGGACTTTCCTTGCAGTTAGTCTGGTGAAAGTTGCCATTTTGTTGAAGTATTGAGACAGTTGCCCATGTTTGTCTGGAGTGAGGTAGGCCATCTGGGTGGCTGTATTTAAGCTGGCACCCAGGAAAATTATCTGTTGAGAAGGTATTAGTTTTGATTTCTTTTTGTTCACTGTGTATCCCAGGTAGTTTAACAGTTTTATTACAAATGCCAGATGCTGCAACAGAATGTCCTTGCTGTCCGCTTGGATCAGGCAGTCGTCCAGATATGGTTAGATTTGTATTCCTTGTTGTCTGCAGAAGGCAATTACTGATGCCCGGCATTTCGTAAACACTCTGGGCGCAGTAGATAAGCCAAAGGGCAATGCAGAGAATTGGTAATGGGTTGAACCTGCAAGAAATCTGAGGTATCTTCTGCAATCTTGTCCAATAGGGACATGCAGGTATGCCTCCTTGAGGATCAATGTTACCAGCCAAGACTCCTTGCCCAGCATGGGAAGAAGCTGCTGTAATGTGAGCATCTTGAATTTTGGCACCTGTAGATATGTGTTTAGGATGGATAGGTCTAAGATGGGTCTCCAATCTTTGTCCTTCTTTGGTACTAGGAATAGTCTGGAATAAAAACCTTGACCTTGTTCTTTTGCAGGTACCTCTTGAATCGCTTTCATATCCATGAGAGCGGAAATTTGTCTTTGTGCCTCTGCCCTTTGATTTTGTGGCAGGTTTGGCAAGCCTCTCATTTTTGGTAGGGTGTGAAAGTGGAACCTGTAGCCTCTGTCTATAATGTCCAGAATCCATTTGTCTTTTGTAACAATGTGCCAGTTTTTTGAAAATAATGCCAGTTTTCCGCCCAAAGGTGCTGCCATTATAGCTTTGCTTGGCAGGCATAGGGGGAAGTCATTGTGTCTGTTTTCTAAATGACTGTGATCTATCTTCTCCACCTCTTGGAGTTGGTGCTTGCCACTGTCTACCTCTGTAAGATCCTTGAGGTTGTCCTCTACCCCTTGGGCATCTGTATCTGCCCCTTTGAGGTCTGTCCGTGGCTGGAAAGGACCAATTTTTTGAAGGCCAGTTTCTGCTGAAGCGTGGAGGTTGCACCTGCAAGAAGTCTTTCACCGTTTGCATAGATTTCGCTTTTTCCTCCATTTTCTTTAGTACCTCCTCGGCTTTAACACCAAACAATACATCTTTTTGAAGTGGTGCATCTAATAACTTTGCTTTGACATGATCTGGTAAGGTTTGCTCTTTGAGCCAAGCATGTCTACGTGTGAGGGACCCCGTGACAGCAGCTCTGCATGAGGCCTCTAAAGCATCAAAACCACACTGCAAGGTATGTTTACCCACTTGCTCTGCTCCACGCAACAAATCCTGCAACTCTTTCAAATCTGGTTGTTCTGTTTGTGTCATTTTGCTTTTCAGCTGAGATAACAAAAACTGTTGGTACTTTAACATATGAAATTGACAGTTTAATGCCCTCATGGTTAAAGTGGCAGATGTATACACCTTTTCCCCCCACCTTTCTAATGCTCTGGAATCTCTCTCTGAAGGTAAAGGGTTTTTAGCAGTAGAGGCCTTTATTCCCTTGGGACCCTGTGAAATTGTTTCTGGGTCAGCAGTATGGCTTTTATAAAGGAACTGGTGAGAATCAGGGACCCGGCAATACCTGTCTGGTTTAGCAGGGACTGGAGGCAAAGAACCTGGATTAAGAGTGGCTTCTGCGTACACATCATCCAAAATATCTAAAACAGGAGGGATAGCCAGGGGCCTATGCTGGGGGAGCAGTAGAAATTCCCTGAGCCTTTTCTTGGAATCTGAGTAATCTTGGCCTTCCCAGTGAAAGTGTTCCCTCAATGTATGCAGGGTTTCCCCAAAAGAGTAGTCCTCATGGGGGGAGACTGAGGGAATAGACTCCTCAGCATCAGAGTCTTCAAAAGGGGAATAGGCATCATCCTGGTCCTCAGAATGGTCTGAGGTAATAGAAGCCTGGTCTGAGGAAGGGTAGTCTTCCTCCAATCTGGGTCTTTTGTCAGAGGGGGGTTGAGAACCCCTGATGAGAGTTATCAAATCCTCAGCCATTTTAAGCATCTGTTTTTTAGGCATGGGGCCTTGAGAGGAGGTCTGAGGACCCTGTTTTTAGTTTTCATGGCAGCTTTAGATTTAGTGAAGGATTTAATAGAGAAGGTGGAAGGCCTGAAGACGCCTTCAGAAATGGCAAGCCTCACTAAATTTTCAGTTTCCCCGCCAAGAGTGGCGTCGGTATCTGCAGTTGGAATGGAGACCGAGGAGCCTGCGACCTCGGGTACTGAAGTCACCAGTAAAATAGTTTCATCGGTAGTCAGGGGCTGCGTAGGCACCTCGCTGAGAACCGGAGAACCGGTAGTTGGCCTAAGCGTGGTCTCAGTACTCGGTGCAGACCTCAGATGTCGGTCCTTGTCTTTGCGTCTTTTGCTTAAAACTGGCGTTGGTGTATCCGACGACATGATATAAATTAAATTTTTTGCCAAAACAATGAAGGGCGAACTCTGCCCGGCGCTTAGTGCGCTTGTTGAACCTAGCACAAAAACGGCAGGCCGAGACGTCGTGGTCTGGCCCTAAGCAAGGTATACAGAAAGAGTGAAAATCCTTATGCGGTATTTGCTTCCCACAAGAAATGCAATTATTAACTTTGTCTGACATCGGTCTGAGGTAAGAAAAGTTTCCCCAACGGGGTACTTGGCTTTAAAGAAGATTTTGGCTGAAATACTTTCGTAAATCTCAGGAGCTGGCCGACCGGCACTTGCAAACTGCTTTTGCTTCGGGCACCGCGCGGCAAAAAAAACTGAAGAAAATGGCGTTGGCTGCCTCTTTTATACCCCTGCCGCACTGACGTCAAGGAAGAAGCGATGACAACCGACGCCGGACCTAGACTTTGGAATTCGGCCGACCGAGGACCCGCCTGACGGCAGGATAACCCATCTGTAATGACTGCAGCTGTATGCACGATGAACATCAGACGGGATGAGGAAGTTATGGGTAGGTATGGTGTTAAGCAAAGGAATGCAGAAGGTCAGATGGTAGTGGATTTTGTGAAAAGGATGGACATGGCTGTGATGAATACGTATTTTAACAAGAGGGAGGAGCATAGGGTGACATACAAGAGTGCAGGAAGATGCACACAGATGGGTTATATCTTATGTAGAAGGGCCAGTCTTGAAGGAGATTGGAGACTGTAAAGTGGTGGCAGGGAAAGTGTAGTTAGGCAGCACAGGATGGTGATTTGTAGGATGACGTTGGTGATCAAAAAGAGGAGGATGAGTGTGAGGGCAGCATCAAGTATCAAATGGTGGAAATTGAAAAAGGGAAATTGTGAGGTGGAGTTCAGGGAAGAGGCACTGGGTGGCAGTGAAGAGTTACCGAATAGCTGGGTAACTACAGCAGAGCTAGTAAGAGAGATGGCTAGAAAGGTGCTTGGTGTGACACCTGGAAAGAGGAAGGAGGACAAGGAGACCTGGTGGTGGAATGAAGAAGTACAGGAGAGTATACAGAGAAAGATTTTGGCGAAGAAGTGGGATTGTCAAACAGATGAAGAAAGTAGACAAGAGTGAGATGAGGTGCATGGCAAAGAGAGGTGGCTAAGGATATGGCGTATGAAGAGCTGTATGAAAGGTTGGACACTAAGGAGGGAGAAAAGGACCTTATTCTTAAAAATTGGTACCAAAACACTTTTACTCCATTCCTCAGGCATCCTCTCACTTTTCAAGATTTCATTAAACAATTGGCTAGAGAGAGGGACCGAGCTAGTAAAGATGTGCAGGAGGTAAGGATGATAAAGGATAATAAGGGAAAAGTACTCACAAGCGAGGAGAGTGTGTTGAGCAGATGGAAAGAGTACTTTGAGGGGCTGATGAAGAGAATGAGAGGGAGAGAAGGTTGGATAATGTGCAAATAGTGAATCATGAAGTGCAGTGGATTAGCAAGGAGGAAGTAAGGTTAGCTATGAAGAGGATGAAGAATGGAAACGCTGTTGGTCCAGATGACATACCTGTGGAAGCATGGAGGTGTTTAGGTGAAATGGCAGTGGAGTTTTTAACTAGATTGTTTAATGAAATCTTGAAAAGTGAGAGGATGCCTGAAGAATGGAGAAAAAGTGTTTTGGTACCAATTTTTAAGAATAAGGGTGATGTGCAGAGCTGTAGTAACTACAGAGGAATTAAATTGATCAGTCACAGCATGAAGTTATGGGAAAGAGTAGTGGAAGCTAGGTTAAGAAGGAAGGTAATGATTAGTGATCAGCAGTATGGTTTCATGCCAGGAAAGAGCACTACAGATGCAATGTTTGCTCTGAGAGAGTTGATGAAGTACAGAGAAGGCCAGAAGGAGTTGCATTGTGTCTTTGTGGACTTAGAGAAAGCATATGACAGGGTGCCTAGAGAGGAGCTGTGGTATTGTATGAGGAAGTCGGGAGTGTCAGAGAAGTATGTAAGAGTGGTACAGGATATGTACGAGGGTAGTGTGACAGCGGTAAGGTCTGCGGTGGGAGTGATGGATGCGTTTAAGGTGGAGGTGGGATTACATCAAGGATCACCTCTGAGCCCTTTCTTATTTGCAATGGTGATGGACAGGTTGACAGACGTAGTCAGACATGAGTCCCCATGGACTATGATGTTTGCAGATGACATTGTGATCTGTAGTGAGAGTAGGGAACAGGTGGAGGAGACCCTGAGGAGGTGGAGATATGCTCTAGCAAGAAGAGGAATAAAGGTCAGCTGGACTAAGACAGAATATATGTGTGTGAATGAGAGGGAGAATAAAAGAATGGTGAAGATGCAGGGAGTAGAGGTGACGAAGGTGGATGAGTTTAAATACTTGGGATCAACAATTCAGAGTAACGGTGAGTGTGGAAGAGAGGTGAAGAAGAGAGTACAGGCAGGATGAAGTGGGTGGAGAAGAGTGTCAGGAGTGACTTGTGACAGACGAGTACCAGTAAGAGTGAAAGGGAAGGTCTACAATAGGGTAGTGAGACCAGCTATGTTACATGGGTTGGGGACAGTGGCATTGACAAAAAGGCAGGAGTCAGAGCTTGACGTGGCAGAGTTGAAGATGTTAAGATTTGCACTGGGTGTGACGAGGATGGACAGGATTAGGAATAAGTATATTAGAGGGTCAGCCCAGGTTGGAAGGTTTGGAGACAAAGCCAGAGAGGCAAGATTACATTGGTTTGGACATGTGCTGAGGAGGGATGCAGAGTAAGTTGGGAAAAAGATGCTAAGGATGAAGCTGCCAGGTAACAGGAAAATAAGAAGTCCTAAGATAAGGTTTACGGATGTGGTGAGGGAGGACATGCAGGTAGTTGGTGTGAAAGAGCAAGATGCAGAGGACAGGAAGAAATAGAAAGAGATGATCCACTGTGGTGACCCCTAACAGGAGCAGCCGAAAGAAGAAGGTGCACGGTATGTCTGACATAGGCCACTATCAGACATCATCCATAAAAGAGATGTACGCATGCACCATCCTCAAAACTGAAGCCCCAGGCAGAGAGACAGTCTAAGGGAAAGAGGATCAATGCATCCAAGAATGCCAGAAAGTGGGGGAAGGACAGAGGGTGGGAGGGAGAGAGAGAGAGTATACTACAACAGAGACGAGAAGGACAGCTATCTTTATGGTAAGTTCTTGCACAACTAATCTATGTCCTTCTAGTCATCTGTTGCAGTATTCTTACATGAGGGAGAATACAAAAGCTCATGAAGAAAGGGAGGGGGAAGTGGCAGAGGAACTCTCCAGGAAGCCATGGAGAAGGGCCCTGGTGAACCCAGCCGTGGATTTGGAGATGGAATCCAGCTTATGTTTGTCCAAGTAGCTGCTTTTAAGATAGAGTTGGTGTGTAGCCCTTTGAGGAATGCCCTTGAGGAAGATACTTCCCTTGTAGAGTGAGCTTTGACTGAGCCTGGAAAAGTTTTACCATGGTGGGTATAGCAAAAGGCTACGGATTTGGATATCCAGTTAGAGATGGTCTGTTTGGACACCCAGAGCCCTGGGGTGAAATGACACAAACAGCTGGTCTGATTTTCTACAAGTTTTGGTCTTGTGTAGGTAAAACTCAAGTTGTCTGTGTACATCAATAGTGTGTAGGATCTTCTCACTACTGTTCTGGGGAAAGGGAAAAAAGATGGGCAGAAGAATAGCCTGGTTTAATGACAATTCATTAACTAACTTAGGCATAAAAAAAAGAGGGGTTGGTATGATGGGAAACCATGTCCTTGTGGAAGGAAAGGAAAGGAGGAGAGGTCATAAGGACTTGTAATTCTGATGCCCAACTGGCAAAGATAATAGCCACCAGGAGGACAGTTTTCCAAGTACAGTATTTGAGGGAGCTAAAAGTGGCTGGCTCAAAAAGCACCTGTGTCAGTTTCTCTAGTGCAAAGTTCAGGTCCCAGGGTGGAGCAACAAGTCTCCTGGGAGGTCTAATGTGAAGGGCACCTTTAAGGAATTGTTTGGCCTCAAATCTAGAGGCTAAGGGTGGCGAAAAAGGCAGACCAGTAGAGATAGCTGACAGATGTGCTTTTATGGAGAAATAAGCTAAGCCTACATTGAGCAATTCAAACAGGTAAGACAGTACCATAGGGGGATCCGCTGTAAATGGGTCCTGGTTTCTGGTGAGAACCAAAGTGAAAATCTCTTCTGTTTGGAGAGGCAAGACTTTCTGATATTAGGTTTCCTGGCCTCCTGAAGGACTTCTGGCGCATCCTCAGAATAAAGGTGTCTGAAAGGAATTAGAGCTCCATCGCCCACAAGGTCAGCTAGAGGGTCTCCAACTGTGGGTGGATGAGTGAAGCCCTTGTTCTGTGTGCATAGGTCCACTCTGAGATAACTTGTGGTGATTACCCTTGCCTAGATGAAGGAAAAGAGGAAACACTGCTGTCTTGGCCAATAGAGTCTCACCAGCAAGATTCTTGGCTGGTCCTGTTGAATTTTCAGCAGGACCTTTGGAATGAGTGGAAGAGGGAAGAATGCATAAAGACTCCCCTTCCAAGAGACTGACAGGATATCTACTTTCCTTGCCTGAGGATGAGGTTCTCTGGCACAGAACTTTGAAAGTTGTTTGTTCAGGGGGGAGGCAAACAAATCTATTTGTAGAATACCCCACTGGTGGACAAAGTCCAGGAACACATCCCTGTGAAGCATCCATTCGTGGGCCTGTGTTCTGGATCTGCTCAGAGTGTCTGCCACAGTATTTTGATTAGAAGGGATGTAAACCGCCTGAAGAGATATTTGTATCTGGTGGGCTAGATCCCAGCCTGTAAGGTTAGTCTGCAAATGAGATAGTATCTTGCCCCCCCCCCCCGTTTGTTGATATACCACAGGACAGTCGTATTGTCTGTATGGATGCAAAGCCTTCCTGGTCTCAGAATGGATTAAACATTCTGAAGGGCAAGAATTACTGCCTTCATTTCCCTTACATTTATGTTGTCTCTCCTCTGGATGTCCACTGCCCTAGGGCTGTGTGATGGTCCAGGGCTGTTCCCCAGCCTGTATGCAATGCATATGTATTCAGCACTTGAGGTGGGGGCAGTGGGTAAATGGGAAGACTTAAATTTATGGATAGATGTGTAAACGTTGGGAGGGTGGCCTAATGGTCAAGGTGTTTGCCTTACATACACAAGGTACAGAGTTTGAATCTCACAGGGGATAATTGGCTAGGCTTAAACTGGTTCGCAAGGGCAGTTAGCCTAGTATGAACCTATGAACCTTAAATACAGCACTGGAGCACCTTCTTGAGGCAGGGTAGAAGTGGTATTTGGAATTCTAGAGGGTGGACATGCTGAGACCATGATGACTTTAGAAACCATTGGTATTTCCTCATGTGTAGCCTCGCTAGATAGGGCCACCCCCCCCAGACTGCCTCCAGAATGCAGCAGTTGGGCAACTGTTCAAGCGTGCTCAATGGTTTTCTCAGAAAAAGGACTGCAAAAGCCTTGCTTATGTGGTCCGCCTCTGCCTCTTGGGCATTGTTGGTTAGAAATCCACCCCCCCCCGCCACGGGGGTGTCCGTCACCTTTGCAGTCAAGTAAAATACTCAGATTTGTGGAACCACATCTTCCCCGATCTTTGGTTCCAAGAGAAAGTTCTTTGCAGGGTAGAGAAGCATACTCCCACTGCACAGAGTCTTGCTATCTTCTTGAGTCCTGATGAGTGTATTTTCGTGGTCTATATTAGAACATCAAAGAATTACTACTTCAAATGTTCTAATATCAAACCCTTTGCATCGAATGCTGAAAATAGCGAAGCTGCAGAATATCGAATATTTTCCTAGGGATAGTATTCAGTGGGCCATTTCTGCAGCTTTGCTATTTCCTCAACTGTGGAGCGAAGGTTACGGACCGGGTTAAGGTAAGTGTGCGAACGAAGGTGAGGGTGCGATAGGGACCTTAGGGTTAGGGAGCAGGAAGGTGAGTGTGTGATAGGAACTTTAGAGTTAGGAAGCGGGTAAGGTGAGTGTACGATAGGGAGTTTAGGGTTAAGGAGCGGGTAAGGTGAGTGTGCGATACAGACTTTAGGGTTAGGAAGCGGGTAAGGTGAGTGTGCAATAGGGATTTTAGGGTTAGGGAGCAGGTAGGGTGAGTGTGCAATAGGGACTTTAGGGTTAGGGAGCGGGTAAGGTGAGTGTGCGGTAGTTACGGACCTTAGGGTTAGGGTTGGATTAAGGTAAGTGGATAGCTAGTAGTGTATGTATGGTTTAGTGTAGGGTTTTGTGAAGTGTATGTGTGTGGATTATGTATTTTGGTGTGCTTGTGTTGTGTTGTAGGTTTGTTGGAACAGCAAATTTTTTCCCTGGGAAAAAAATCGCTGTTCTGACTGTTCGATGTTATGGTGTTTCGAGTGAAATGGTCCGATATTAAAACATTCAATGTAGTAATACTTCGATGTTCTGATATAGACCCGTATTTTCAACTTTTGGTCCAAACAAGGTGGAACCATAAGGCCATTAACAAAGGACGACTTAAAGCTTCTGCAAAGTCACAAAGCTGCATACAGGCATGCCGATGCATCCCTGCTGGTACCTGCTACACATGCATCAGAAAGCAAACACATACCCGCATTAGAGAACGATTTTAGGGTGGAAAGCTCAGAGCCACTGCTTTTTGAACATCCACAGGCAGCACTCCCAAGAGGGACTTGTTGATCTCTCTAGTCAAGTCTCATTCAAATCTTGTTAAATGAGCTAGAGAGTTGAGCAATCTAAGGATGAAATTTGTTGATGCATAGGCCAAATCTGCCAAACACCCTAGATTCCCTATTAGGTGGTTGAACAGAGGAGCTTTCTTCAGATAGCTTTTTCTTGGAGGGCTGCTGCCATTACCACAGCATCTACTAGCTGACCTTTACTCCAGTGCTTCCTGTCCACAGGTGCAGATAATACTCCATCACCTTTCTTAGGGATGGGCTGTACCACATCACGTCTTTTTATGACTGTTGAAGCAAAGGTTGATAAGTGGATCAATGGGAGGTACCACTCAGGACAATGTTTCTCCAGAACCCAGAACTTCCAAGAACAAAGACCCATCCAGTGAAGCATCTTGGGATGACCAACCTCCCCCTCTCCGCTTCATTAATGCGAGAATAACCTGAATGTAAAATATTTAGACATGGAGCAAGGGGAACCTTCCCCTTCCTCTAAGTCATTACCTTCAGTGAAAGTCTCTGGGGAACAGTCAACATGCTTCCATTTGCATGTCCTTTTTCCTGGGGGCACCTTCTGGGGGAAATAACAGAAGGGTCAAACTGGACATGGAGCTGACAGAAAAAACTTCCTCAAAAGCCCTTGGTATCGTCTGTCCCCCTCTGACAGGATGAAGTGGTGAAGAAACAGACTGCTGATGGAGTTTGGGTGTAACCAAACTGGTTGAAGCTACTTGGTCTTTGGTATTTGCCAAAACCCTTTCAAAGGCAGGGCTGCCACCGGCACTAAGAACTCGCTCCATTCCAAAGAGAGGGAACCCTAGCCACCGATGACTCCTGGTCTCAAAGCCAATTTTGGATGCAAGCTATCAAGGGCTGAAGCCCCAAAAGGGAGAGAGTGCTCTGAATATCGGTGTCAACTTGCCCCCTCGGAACTTGTCACCGAAATTTCAACTCAGAGTCAAATCTCGATCTGAAGGCTTCAGAGTTGAGAGAGAAGGAAGCAGCTAGCCAAGTCAAAAGCAGCTCTGGAGCCAACAAAGGTACTCTGGTTACAACTGGATCCAGTAATACTGAACCCAGCAATAAAGAATGGTTGGTGTGTAATGCGACTCTGGTCCCTGTGGAAAACAGACAAAGGTTCTTAAGTATGTATGTATGTATGCACTTAATGTATTTAACATTTGCTAACCAAGTACAGACACTGGTCCAAGAACTCTTTTCAATGACAACACAGGCCTGGTAGACAAACAGTTACATGGAAGAGTAAAGTCACAATACCACCTTTTGTACTCATTAGCAATATAAAGTATTTACTAGCGTGAAAACATGTAGCAACATAAGTTCATAACCAAGTATTAGGCTAGCTGCCCTTGCAGACCATTTTAAACCTAGCCAAATTTTCCTTTCATGCTGAAAACAACCTATCCCTTCTGGTTATAGATTGGCTTTACCCATCCCATGGTCAATAATTATGTATTACTCCTAATGAGAATAACTGGGATCATACCATAGATAATTTGAGGGAACCTATGCATGGGGTAAAGCACTTGGGAACTGCATCTGTCCATTAGTAGTATGGGGGAGTCCTGGGATAATGTTTCTGTTTCCCATTCATAGTTATAAAGTTGCACTTGAAAATGGATAGTGACAAGGAGGGTGCAGTAGCATGCCAAACATCAGATTATTCCATGTTTGTAGTCGTTGTCTGGAAAAAAAAGCTTAAGTGGTCTTGGCAACCGTAATACTTAATTTTAGCACAGCAACTATGATAAATCTGTTTACAGTCAAATTTCAAACCTGGGGCTAGTGTCAAGACTATAATATTTATATTGTTAAGAAAATAAGTGGAAGACAGAATAAAATCTTTAGGGTAGAGAACTGTAAGATAGGAGACAAAGTTCACAACAGAGTGATAATGTAAGAAGGTGGTATATTAAAGATACATATTTATAATGCCAAACTCACTTTTATGATTCTACTTGTGCCTTTATTTGACTACATGCTGTCCTCCAGGGGGGTAATACCAGACATCTCTGTCAAAGAAGGCACTGAGGTCAGGGGCTGCAAATGTACCTCAAAGGATTACACATCCTTGAGCTAAGGGGGCCCTTCAGACTCTGAAAGAAAGTCAAAGGACTCCCAATATTCCTTCTCATGAGTGATTCTCATTTGCCTCAAACTCCTATGTCAAACTGTCCACTGAAGTAACAACTGATGCCATAATGGTCCTGGGCAAAGCTTTTAGATTTTTCTTCTACAGGAAATCTGACTTCCATCTCCATTTTGCATCTGCCTTACTGTGCAGGGTGCATTGGAGACATAACGTTGTACTCAATTTCCAAACAAAATAAACACAGACTATTAAAGTTCCTATATGGAATTTGTTCTCCACAGGTAATACAATTATTTTTCTTAACAACCACTGACATCTAGTATCCCTGGCACCCACAAAAATCCTGCAGTTATAAGCATGCAAGAAAACAGGATACTTATCTGCTCTACTCTGGAAGCCAGGCAGAACTGATGATGTATGGACAGGTATTCATCAATGACCTAATAAACTCCAGCAAGAAAAAACTAAAGATAGACTGGATATCCCTCTTTTACCGTAGAAGTTTTGACTTCCTGATGTGAAGACACTTGTCCAGTCTTCAAAGCGTTAAGGTACAAAGCTATGGAACTCCTGGTGTACATTAGACCTTCTCCAGCAGAAGTTCCAATTTGAAGATCACTGCAACATTAACCATATATTGACTACTTCAAATAGATTTTGCCAGGAAAGATTAATAAAGTAAAGAGGTGAGCACGAAGTACAGCAACCACACATTTCACATAGCAAAAATAAATGAAACAGCCATGCAACATTCTGCATTTGATAAGATTTGATACCCCCAAAAAAGTCTCAGCTAGGGCCTGTACTTCCTGCCACCGAAGGAAGGGGTTTAAATTTCCAAATTCTGTGAAACATCTCACTGGTTCCTAACATCTGCCTTGTGGCACACTTTCCAAATCACTTTTATTTCAACTTCTGGTGTAATAGTATGATTAGCTTTTATTAAAATTTCTTATACTGCCAGGAAGTAGCACTGTCTGCTGTTTTCAGAAGGGATAGTGGCACACTACACTTGCCGCTTGGGGAATGAAACAGGAAACAAAAATCTTTTTTAGAAGGGCAAAAAGATTAAGAAACACAGGGCAATACAGATGTTTAGACTTTAAGAAATCTTTATACTTTCACTCTGTGAAACTCATTTTTCACTATTTCAGAAAAAGAATCTGCTGCAGAGTACACAGCTGATGAACATACACAAAGATAAACCATAAGGTTTAGCAGTTTGTTTTTTTGACCACCTCCTACAAGAAAGGTTATTTTTTAAAAACGTAGGTTTGGTACCCGTAAGATAAACCACAAGGTTTAGCAGTTTGTTTTTTTGACCACCTCCTACAAGAAAGGTTATTTTTTAAAAACGTAGGTTTGGTACCCGTAAAATGCAGTACCATGCAAGTGACGTGTAAATGAAAACAGTTCTTTTTACATGAAAAATGTAGCAGAGCTCATAGTGAAGAATGCCCATGCTAACGCCAGACTTAAGCGTCTGTATAATTTTATGAAAAGTGTAGTATGAAAGTGCGGCTAGCTTCTGACAAATGAGAAAACAAAGCACATCTACATAGTGGAAGACTGAAAAAAATATAAATAGGAAGGCACTGGAACCTATCTTTAGAATGGGGGCAGTTCTTTGCACTTGAGACAAAAACAATTTAGGAATTTTGCAACAGAGCTGTTGCTTCTTTTTCTTTCGGCTTTTCCCGGTTAGGGGTCGCCACAGCGGATCACCTTGTCCACTCATGATTGGCAGTGGGGTTTTACGGTGTCGAGTTAAAATGAAAATTAAACAGAACACAATAAATAAAAGCAGCAGTAGATAAGCCAAAGGGAAGCACAGAGAACTGCAAGTGTCAGCCTGCTAAAGAATTTCCTGCAGGATTCCCTTATGGGGATGTGAAGGTAGGCATCTTTTAGGTCTAGGGTCACTAACCAGGCATTTTTTGTCAGTATAGGCAGCAGCTGCTGCAAAGTTAGCATTTTGAATTTGGGGTCCACCAAGGAGGTGTTTAGAATGGACAGATTCAGGATGGGGCGCCAAGTGCCATCCTTTTTGAGAACAAGGAATTGCCTGGAATAAAAGCCTTTGCCTGTTTGATCTGCAGAAACAGGTTCTACTACCCCTTGGGATATGAGAGTTTGGATTTGTTTTAATGCCTCTGCCCACTGATTTGTAGGTAAATCTGGGTACCCTCTGGGAATTTGGAGTTCATTTAAAGTGAATTTGTATCCCTGAAAAATTATCTTTAAGACCCACAGGTCCTTTGTTACAGACAGCCAATTTTCTTTGTAGAGGGATAACCTACCTCCTAGCTTTTGGTGGGTGAAAGGAGGGCAGGGGGTGGGGTGGGGGGGGGGGAGTCATTGAGAGTTTTTGCCATAGAGGAATGGCTTAGAACTCCCTGCGGGTGGAAGTGGTCCACTGTTTGGTTCTCTGCTGTCCTTGGGATAGGGGTCTTGGTGGTCTGTCCCTGTGAGGCTTACCTTGCCCCTTGTCTGCTAGGTGCAGGAAAAGACCAGTGTTTAGAGGGAAAATTCTTGCTGAATCTAGGAGGTTGAACTTTTTAAGCACCTCTTCTGCTTTTTCTCCAAACAAGTGGTCCTTATCCAGGGGTGCAACAATTAATTTAGACTTGACATGATCAGGAAGAGGTTGTTCGTTCAACCAGTCCTTATCCAGGGGTGCATCAATTAATTTAGACTTGACATGATCAGGAAGAGGTTGCTCGTTCAACCATGCATGTCTCCTAATGACAGATCCAGACACTGCTGCCCTGCTAGAGGCTTCTAGTGCATCATATCCACTGTGTAAAGAGTGTTTTGCCACTTGACAAGTAGAGTGCAGTAAATCTGCTATCTCTTTAGAACTAGCACAGTCAGGAAAGGTAGAAATCATTTGCTTTAATAGTTCCAAAGTGTGTTGTTGACATTTTAACACATGGAACTGACAGTTGAGTGCTCTGACAGTGAAGGTTGCAGAGGTGTAAACTTTTTTACCCCATCTGTCCAGAGCTCTGGCATCCTTGTCAGAAGGAGTAGGATTCTTTGCAGAATTACCCCTAGCTCTTTTAGGTCCCTGTGTAATGACCTCCAGGTCTGCAGCAGGACTTCTTCACATATATTTGTGAGAATCTGGTACTCTGTAATACCTGTCAGGTTTACTGGGAGCAGGTGGGAGGGCATCAGGGGCTACAGCTGGATTCATGGAAAACATCATCCACCACTTCTAAGATAGGGGGGTGGCCAGGGGTCTGTGCTGGGGCAGGTCTAGAGAGTCTCTTAGCCTTTTCTTAGACTGAGGGAAGTCCTGAGATTCCCAGTGGAATTGTTCCCTGAGGGTGTGAAGGGTTTCCCCAAAGGAAAGGTCTGGTGTGGAGGCAGGAGGAATGGATTCCTCTGCATCTGAATCTTCATAGGCAATCAGAGGTTGCTGTTCCTCTTCGAAATCTGAATAATCAGATTCCTCAGAATCCTTCTGTGGGAGAGTTCAGGAGAAGAGTGTCTTTTCCTTTTAGAAGTTGTGGCCTGACTGCCTCCGATAAGGAAGATAAGATCCTCCGCCATTTTAAGCATTTGGGCTTGGGGTGGTGGAGCAGGGGTAAGATGGTGGCTAGAGGTAGATTTTCTAGCAGTGGCCT
This sequence comes from Protopterus annectens, assembly GCF_019279795.1. Taxonomy (NCBI): domain Eukaryota; kingdom Metazoa; phylum Chordata; order Ceratodontiformes; family Protopteridae; genus Protopterus; species Protopterus annectens. The sequence goes on from NC_056739.1 coordinate 859,605,374, forward strand.
GGCTTCTAGACCCAAGAGTATCCATCAGTCTGAGAGAAACGGTAGTCGGATGAGAAGACGTTTTTTGTCTAGAATCTGTAGTGCAAAAGGCCTCCTCGGAAGCCGGTGCCTGCATCACGGCTCCAGACCCAACTGAGACAGAGACAACCAAAGGCTCAGAAGATGAAGATGATTTCTATGGCATACCGGACTCCAAAGGGTCTCGGTAAAGGTCTGGGTAGATACTGTATTGGGCATCAGGGGCTGCGAAAGTGCCTTACTGAATTCCGAAGAACTGATGACCTGCTTAGCGGCAGAGTTGTCGGAAGGCTTAGCCTTGTGTGGTCTGTCTCTATTTTTATCCCTACATTTTTTCGGAATGTGTACAGATTGTTGGCTGACGGACGCCATTTGTGAAGAGTGAGGATGAAAATACCAGTCTACAATAAGAGCTCTATGACGAATGGCTCTCGTGTTAAAGTAGGCACAGAACCGGCAAAGTACAGTTTTGTACCTACCATAAATGTAGATGTCCGATAGGTATACATCTGCAGTCATCATATATGGGTTGGCCTGCCTCAGGCAGCCCTTCGGTCGGCTGGATTCCAAAGTCTGGGTCTGGCTTCGGCCGATGTCGCACTTTCCCCGACGTCAGAGCGTCTGGGGTATAAACGCATCAGCCAACGCCATCTTCCTCAGTTTTTCTTGCCCCAGATTGCCAGGTGCCCTCTAGGAAGGCTAAATTTGGAGAAATGCAATAAAATTCCAAACATTTGCAAAAATATATATATACATGTATATACAAACAAATACACCATAATAGATTCCCCCAGCTAGCTAATAGAGGGGTAAGCACCCTAGGAATACCACAGAGGGGAAGGAGGGAGGGTAAACCTGACTGCAGATGCATACCTATCGGACATCTACATTTATGGTAGGTACAAAACTGTACTATGTCCTTCAAGGATGCATCTGCAGTCATCACATATGGGTAGAATACCATAGCCAATCTGGGGGAGGAGGTACTAAGTAAAGGATGGTGTAGTTAAGATACCCTGCAGGACTGCCGTAGCAAAACCTGCTCTGGATCTGGAGTATAAAGGTAAATTGTAATGCTTGGCAAATGTATGCACGGAGCTCCATGTAGCAGCTTCTAAAATGTCTTTGGTAGCCACCCCTCTTTGGAAGGCTGTGGTGGTGGCTGTGGCTCTCGTGGAATGAGGTCTAATGTTAGCTGGCACAGTTTTTCCATGAAAGGAGCAACAAAAACGAATGCAATTTCCTATCCATTTTGAAATTGCCTGTTTGGAAATTGCTTTTCCTTGTACCCCAGCAGCATATGCTACAAACAACTGGTCAGTCTTTCTGTAACTTTTAGTTCTGTCCAAGTAGTAGCGCAGTTGTCTGTGTATGTCCAGGGTGTGCAGAAGTCTCTCCCCTTTATTTTGTGGTTGTGGGAAGAATGTAGGCAAGTGAATAGCTTGGTTCAAAGATACCCTGGATACCACCTTTGGCATGAATGTAGGATTGGTCCTCAAAGAAACTCTGTCCTGATGAAAGATAAGAAATGGCTGCACTGCCATTAAAGCTTGTAGCTCAGATACTCTTCTTGCTGAGGTTATGGCCAGAAGGAAGGCAGTTTTCCAAGACAAAAACTGTACATCTGCCGATGCTGCTGGTTCAAAGGGAGGAAGTGTTAGTTTTTCCAACACGAAATTCAGGTCCCAAGTAGGTAGAGGTGGTTTCCTTGGAGGATTAATGTTTTTGATTCCTCTTAGAAACTGTCTTAGGAGAGGATGAGAGAAGACAGGTGGATTAACATTGTATTCTGCTGAGATTGCTGAGGCATGTATCTTAATGGAAGAGTAAGACAGGCCATTGTGGAACAATTCTGCCAAATATTCCAGTATATGTGCCATGTTCATCACTGTCACATCTAGGCCCTTTGCTGTGTTCCAGGTGTGAAATCTTTTCCATTTTGCTGAATATACCTTCCTTGTGGAAGGCCGGCGAGCTTCCATAATAATATCCTTCACTCTCTGGGATAGGTTATCCTGAGGAGGAGTCATGGTATTCTCCAGGCAGTTAGCTGCAAGGTTTTCAGGTTGGAGTGCAGAGTCCTGAAATTGTGCTGCGTCAGTAGGAGTGGCCATAGGTGGAGAGGATGGTTTCGTCTGTGACATGCTCTTTAACAGTGGGTACCAGTGCTGTCTTGGCCAGTTTGGAGCTATCAGAATTACTCTGGGCTGCTCTGTCCTGATCTTCAGTAGGACCTTGGTCATTAATGGGAGAGGTGGGAAAGCATACACTGTTAGAGCTTTCCAGCTGAAAGAGAGAGCGTCCACTTTCCATGCTTGTGGGTGGTATGTCCTTGAGCAGAATTTCTTCAGTTGATGATTGAGGGGGGAAGCGAACAGATCTATTTCCGGCCTTCCCCATGATTGTGTGATGAGTAAGAAGATGTCTGGGTGCAGCATCCATTCGTGTGCATCCATGGTAGTTCTGCTTAAGCTGTCTGCCAGTGCATTGTCTTTCCCTGGCACGAACTGGGACTGTAGTTGTATGTTGAGTTTCAAAGCAAGATCCCAAAGATTCATTGTCAGTCTGCAAAGAGGGTAGGAATGGGTGCCTCCTTGCTTGTTTATGTACCACATAACTGTGGTGTTGTCTGTCCTTATGAGCAGGTGGCCTTGTTGAAGGAAAGGTTTGAAGGCCTCGATTGCATGTATCACTGCCAGCATTTCCTTTTGGTTTATGTGCATGCGCAGCTCTCTTTGTGACCATAGCCCTTGGATACATCTGCCCTCCATGTGTGCTCCCCAACCTTGGTCTGAAGCGTCCGTGGTGATGGTTTGGTTGGCTCTTGGCTTGCTGAAGGGCAACCCGCTGTTCGACTGGCAGGCTTGAGCCCACCACAGAAATTCCTTTTGAAGGCAAGGAATGAGTGGGATCAGAGTTTCTAAGCTGTGGCTGTGCTGTGTCCATAAACTTCTTAGGTACCATTGTAATTTTCTCATATGCAGTCTTGCTTGCGGAATCAGAAGAATGCAAGATGCCATGTAACCCAGGGCCTGCAGGATTTTCCTTACAGTCAGCTGAGTTTGTCTTGTCAGATTCTGGAAGTAAACTGGTAGTTGTTTTTGTTTTTCTTCTGTGAGAAAGGCCATTTGGGTGGTTGTGTCTAGATCCGCACCCAGAAAAGTTATTCTTTGGGATGGAACCAGTCTTGATTTGTGGATGTTGACTGTATATCCCAAGGCCTGTAACAGGTGGATGGCATAGTCCAAGTCCTTTAACAAAGTTTGCTTGCTGTCCGCTTGTATTAGGCAGTCGTCCAGATATGGGTAGATTTGAATCCCCTGAAGTCTGCAGTGTGCAATTACTGATGCCAGGCATTTCGTGAATACTCTGGGCTCAGTAGATAAGCCAAAGGGTAATGCTGAGAATTGATAATGCTCTGACCCTGCAAGAAATCTGAGGTGTCTTCTGCAGCTTTGTCGAATAGGGACATGCAGGTATGCCTCCTTGAGGTCTAGAGTCACCAGCCAAGACCGCTTGCCCAGCATGGGAAGGAGTTGCTGTAGAGTCAGCATTTTGAATTTTGGCACAATGAAGTAAGTATTCAGTGCGGACAAGTCGAGAATAGGCCTCCATTGATTTTCTTTTCTTGGAACAAGGAATAATCTGGAGTAAAATCCCTGGCCTTGTTCTGAAAGAGGTACCTTTTCTATGGCTTTCATTTGCATTAAGTTGGTAATTTGCTTCAAAGCCTCTGCCCTCTGATTTGGTGGCAGGTCTGGCATGCCTCTTCTTTCTGGCAATGAGTGGAAATGGAACCTGTATCCTTTGTCTATTATTTGCAGTGTCCATGTGTCCCTTGTAATGCTGTGCCAATTTTTTGAGAATAAAGAAAGTTTTCCGCCCAAAGGTGCTTCTAATTGAGCCCTGGTCGGCGGAGTCAAAATAAAGTCATTGAGTCTGTCCTGGTGTAGCAGTTGTAGTTCCTGCACTACCTCTCTGGTTGGGAGGCTGCCACTGACGGCCTCTGTAGGAGCCTCTAGCTTGCCCTCTACCTCTGGCACGCCTATTCCTGCCTCTTTGAGATCTGTCTGAGTCGGGAAAGGACCAATTCTTAGTAGGCCAATTTCTGCTGAATCTCGGTGGTTGGACTTGCAGAAAGTCTTTAACTGTTTGCACAGATTTTGCCTTTTCTTCAAATTTCTTTAAAACCTCTTGAACCGTGGAACCAAATAATTTTTGCTTTTCCATAGGAGCATCCAAAAGCTTAGCTTTAACATGTTCTGGCAGAGATTGTTCCTTCAGCCAGGCATGCCTACATATAACTGCACCTGTCATAGCTGATCTACATGAAGCTTCCAATGCATCATAACCACACTGCAAGAAATAGTTACTAACCTGCTGGGAGTTATGCACCAGATCCTGAAGGGATTTGCGATCAAGGGGTTCAGAAGAGGACAGTTTCTTATGTAATTCATCTAGTAAATACTCTTGGTACTGTATCATATGAAATTGACAATTTAATGCCCTCATGGAAAGAGTTGCAGAAGTATACACTTTCTTACCCCATCTCTCTAATGCTCTAGACTCCCTTTCAGAGGGTAGAGGATTTTTAGCAGTGGCAGCTGCAACCCCTTTTGGGCCCTGGGAAATAGTTTCTGGATCAGCAGAGTGTGCCTTGTACAGGTGTAAATGTGAGTCCGGGACCCTGTAGTACCTATCAGGTTTGGCAGGAGCCGGAGGGAGAGAGTCAGGGGCAGTACTAGCATCAGAGTACACATCATCAATCACATTCAAAACAGGAGGTATAGCTAAGGGCCTATGCTGAGGTAAATGTAAAAAGGTCCTTAATCTCTTTCTGGAATCAGAGAATTCCTGACCCTGCTATTGAAAATGTTCTCTCATAGAGTGTAATGTCTCTCCAAAGGAAAACTCTTCAGGAGGGGAGGCTGAGGGAATAGATTCTTCAGCATCAGAATCCTCGTAGGCCGAATAAGCCTCCTCCTGGTGGTCTGACAGAGCAGAGCCATCCGTGGACTCATATGAGGACTGGGGATCAGAGGGCTCAACCCTGGACCTTTTGTCTGGAGGTGGTTGAGAGCCCCTGTCCGGATGAGGTTGGGAACCTCTAATTAAAGAGATCAGATCCTCTGCTAGGGTAAGAATCTGAGAGCTAGTAGAAGGTCTCCGAGAGGAAACCTTGGGAGGCAAAGCCTTAGTAAGTTTAGCAGCTTTAGCCCTAGAGAAAGCCTTAATGGACATGGAAGCAGGGGGTCTGGCTGCACCACGTGCAGGAGTAGACTCATCTAAAGGAATGGTGTCTGAAGGTTCCTGGACACTGGTTTCAGTAGGTAATTCAATGACCGACTCGGCCGGGGCTCCCAGGACTGAGGTAGTCGGTTGTGTGGTTTCGGTAATAGGAAGTACCAAGGACTCTGTTTCAGCCGAGACCGAGACACTCGCGGTAGGCCTGACCGTGGTTTCAGCCGAAACCGCAGTCTGCGTGTGTCGATCCTTGTCCTTCCGTTTTTTTAACTAAATGCGAAGTCGGAGTCTCCGACGGCATCTTATAAGCAAAACTAGCCCCAAAAATCTCCTCTGCAAACTTCGACCGACGTCTAAGAGTTCGTCGGTTGAAGGAAGCACAGGCTGAACAGGCCGAGAAGTCGTGGTCTGGGCCTAGGCAGGGGAGGCAGTAAGAGTGGAAATCCTTATGAGGTATTTGTTTCCCACAAGTTAAACAATTAACTTTATCTGACATCGGCTGAGGCAAGAAAGAGTCCCCAACGGGGTACTTAGCTTTTTCGAAGTCTTCGGTAGCTGAGTCACAGGAGCTGGCCGACCGGCACTTGCGAACTGCTTCTGCTTTGGGCACCACGCGGCAAGAAAGACTGAGGAAGATGGTGTCGGCTGATGCTTTTATACCCCAGACGCTCTGATGTCGGGGAAAGTGCGACATCAGCCGAAGCCAGACCCAGACTTTGGAATCCGGCCGACCGAAGGGCTGCCTGAGGCAGGACAACCCATATGTGATGACTGCAGATGCATCCCTGAAGGACATCAGGGGATGTCGTGGTCTGGGCCTAAACAAGTGACACAATATGAATGGAAATCTCGGTGTGGGATCTGCTTTCCACAGACAAGGCAATTGTTAACTTTTTCAGACCGGTTAGTGCAAGAAAAAAAGGATCCCTAACGGGGTACTTAGCTTTAGATGTTTTCAGCTGTAATCCGAGCTCTGGTAGCGACCAACAGGCACACTTGCGAACTGCTTCTGCTATGGACTGCTGTAATGGCATCAGCTGCCTTGCTTTACAGCACCAACGACCTGACATCAGTCTACAAGTGACAGCAGCTGATGCAGAAAAACACTGACTCTGGTATTCGGGCCGGCCGAGGGCTACCACAGCAGGGATAACCCACAGTGATGACTGCAACAGTGAAACATGAAGAACATCTGCTAAAAGTAGCATCTCTCAACTCTCTAAATAAATGTTCCCTCTATTTAGGGCATTTGCACATACTGTCTTCAAAACCATTTTTAACTCCAAACAGATTAAATGATCCTTCAGGAAACAATATTTCATTTTCACATATCCAAAATAAAGCATCAGTAAGAATTTAACAATTACCTTTATTTCTACAGAAAATGTAAGTCGACTGCCTAAACAGTGGCTCTTATGAAGTGTGGTAAGGTTTGGTAAACGTAATGCATACCCACTAAGGATGTCCATTACTTTATGGCAACGAGATTCTGAAAAACACAAGAAAAAGACATCTGTACACAAATACACTGACATAGATATAGTTTGTGTTTTAAGTGAAAATGAAAACACTGAGTCCATTCTTATGAATATCTGGAGAAAACAAATGTGTTATTTTATAAAAGACTTAAACATAAATTTGTATTTTAATCTGTCCAGTACAGGAATATTGCAGTGGGCAAGTGCCTGTAACCTTTCTGCTGTCATCTGCACTGTGATTTAAAGTGATAAAATGATAGAAGATGCCACCCTCAAGCATGGTGCAACTACACTATTAGCACTGCGATAGGAAAAGCCCAAAACACCTACATATAGGAGCAAAAGCTATATGACATTCATACCAAACTGCAACTGTAAGCACTAAATCCTGCTGTATCTGTGCAAAAGGTCAGTATACTATACTATACAAAGAAAAATTTCCTGCAGGCAGCATTTTCAAATTATTTTGCTCACACTGCAGTAAAGGGAGTACAATCAATATACAACTGTTGTTTCAGAAATAAAAAGATTTGATACTGATACCCCTATGCTCTGTATGTGTTTGGTAAGAATGCAAACAATTCTTAATGGACCCCTTCTTTGTTCACAACTTGAACAATGACAGTTCAGCAAACTCAGCTGACCTGCTTGGTCTGGGAGGTGGAATGAAAACAGCATAACTAAAGGAAAGCCATGCAGACACAGGGGTAATATGCCAATTCCATGCACACACAAAACAAAGGATTAGGCCCAAAAGGGCACTTAAATCGAGTCACTACAATGCACAAACAATGGAGTCACAGTTCTACACAATTATGTAGAATTTCCTGTCAGAAAATATCATTATGCTGGTGCAAATTATATTTTAGGTTCTTCACTTTCTTGTTCGGAATAAAGAATAACTATCAAAGGACATGGCAATCTTTTTCGTTTTATTAAATTCTAAATGACCACCTCAGAGTTATAGGAAAGTTTCCCCATTAGGTGATCCCCTGTATATAGAAATCCTATTTTATTCAATCCCAATTCATTACTGCTGAGTTTTTACAACGCTTTACAACACTGGCACAATCATGCAACAGTAAAAGAACATTTACTGACAAATTTAGCAACTTCTTTAAGTTGACTTGAGATTTTCTGATAATTCATTAATTCTATCTGCAACTGTATTTCTTGAAAGGCTTATGTTTGCAAATGCTTGACGTTTTTTAGGGCAAATATCTTCCACGGCCACCAACATACATTTCCTTATAAAGTTCCCCTCCAAAAAAGTATTCAGTGACCGCTATTTCTTGTGCAGTCCTATAATTTGCACGAACTACATCTCTCAGATAAAACTTACTTAATCCCAGTCAAGGTCATGAGGAAACTACAACCTAGTGTAGTACACAACGGTGACAAGATATTGAAACTAATCCTGAACAGGCTGCCAAACCATCAGATTTACAATTTCAGTTCATTCAAAATGAACAGTTACAATACAGCAAATACATTTAATGCTTCTACCACATATAAAATGGAACTGATGTAAGTTCCAAAAATACCGTGCGGTTGTTCTGGTGGCTATCAGTACAGAATTTACAAAGTTATGATGACTCCAGGAAAATTAATGAAACGTCATTTAGTAACCAAGCAGTAGATCCACCTGAATATTTGTTTTCATCTTCTTTCACTTTTATAATGCACTCATAATTTTAAAATGTACTCGTACCACTTCTGATCATTGTGGGTCAGTCAGTAACAGTGCATCCAGGCATGCATCTAACAAACTATATGAAATTTATGCAGTGCAGTACAGGACTGTTAAGACAGACTTTTTTTTAATCAGTGAAGAGTTACATGTGCACCTAAAACATTGGGAATAAGTAGGAAGACATTTAAATTTGTCAACCTTCTTTCTGACAAACGTTAAAGAAACTCATCATACAGACAATTTAAGCAAGTACTGACTTAAAATGAATCTGCTAGTCTAAGTCACAGTCAACATTACTTCTGCAATCTGTGTACATTCCATTTGATGGATTATAATGGATGAACCACCAGCTGCTAGGAAAATATGACAGAGTAGCCAGCATTTTCATAAAATCTAAAGCTGCGTATTTTGCAGTGGTCAACTCCTTATGGAAAACTCCCCTTTTTTGTACTTCAATTTAAAAAAAATTGCTCCCCTTTATTATCTTTATTGGAAAAGGACAACTATTAGTTTTTTTTTTCCAAACACCTTTGCTGAATTATCACTTGTGACACAGGCAAATTTACATTCATATAAAAGTAATCAAACTATATTAATATGACACACATTATACTTTACATATATTGCTATGCATCACATAACCTAAGCAATATTATGTAAAATATTAAATTCCTGCCTTTTTTTTAAAAAAGAAACATCTTTATTAAACCATCGCTTATTACATAGGCAATCATACATTTACATAAATGAAAACCAAACCACACCGACCCAATCCTACTTGCAAACATTTCACATCATAAACCATGCTGACACATTCCCAGTTGCAAATATCACTTATTATACCATGACTCCCCCCCAAAACGTGCACGCTGATTGGCCAGCGTGCCCATTGTAAATCGAGTTATACTAATGGAAAAAGGTCCGGTTGCCCGCCCCGGACTTTTTTCCATTAGTATAACTCGTTTTTTTAAAACACTGTCTCGCTATGTTAAATGGGTTTAACATAGCGAGACAGCTTTAAAATAAGCAACGGAGATCTCCGTTGCTTATTTTAAAGCTGTCTCGCCATGTTAAACCCATTTAACATAGCGAGACAGTGTTTGAGAGAAGAAGATCTCCGTTGCTTTTTATGTTCGCTATGTTAAATGAGTTTAACATAGCGAGACAGTTTTAAAATAAGCAACGGACTCGTTGCTTATTTTAAACTGTCTCGCCATGTTAAACTCATTTAACATAGCTATTCGAAAGCAACGGAGATCTTGCTTTCTCGTGCTTTGCTCAACTCTGATGTACTGCAGGCACGCAGTACATCAGAACTGCCGGATGCCAGACATCTGCGGAAGGGCAGTAAACAGGCATTATACTATGCCATTATTTAAGAAAAGTAATAGTTTCTTTTCTTAAATAATGTCATGGTATAATAGCAATAACCCACTTCTGGGCGTGAGTAATGCTAAATTTACCCACGGTTGGCTTTGTTTGGTCCCTCGGGCTTCACCCTCGGGACCAAACCACGCCAACCATGGGTAAATTTAGCATTACCCACACCCAGGCGTGGGTTATTGCTATAATAATCTACCCAATCTTTCTCACTCAAACATTACACAGCTCATGTAAGTCCTGCTGCCTTTTAACCCTCATTCCTCTGTAGTATGTATCCGTTCCCACAATTCCCATTTTTTCCTTCTGTAGTTTTGGCTTATCCACATTTTTAGACGACGAGGAAGCATTCGTCCAGAGAACTACAAGTCCAAATTGTGAATACGATTTGCCATGGAGTTCCAAACATTTCTAGGGAGATCTTCCTTTTCAAAAATTTTGTCATACTATACTGACATTTTTACAAAGTTTGTGGATACAATGCATTAGCAACTAGAAAGACAATCTAGGCAGCAACAACATGACACTTTCATATGCATATTAGTTACCATGTTTGAATCAATTCCTTCATTTGGGCATGTGCTTTGTCTGGACGTGTTATCACACACTTTTTAAATTAGAAGAATGATGCCATTCAAGGTTATCAATTTCTTCAGTGGCCATGTATATGTAGAATTACAAATGCCAAGACAGATTGCTGAGAACTAACTTGATAACCCCTTAACTGTTTAATCTTTCAGTTAACTATAAAGAAAGAAGAATACTTTATTGCTGTCAAACAGCCAGTAAAGTAATATGCAACTGCATTTACCAATAACATAATGAGAGTCCACTTATGTTTTTTTTTATGTTAGAAGCTCTAAAACAGGGGAACCACAATGATAAAAGGGAACGGGACAAAATGTAACCCAGCCTGACACCCCCTTGTCCAAGAAAACATATGAGATGACTTCCTGTAAATAGTCAAGTAAGCACTAGTATTTCTGAAATGATAGATATAATGTTTATTAACAGCATTAATAAAGTGAATACTCAAGAGTATAAAGCAAAGAAAGTGCAGTTCTGTAAAACTCTATAGACCTGTTTTTGGGGTGATGTTAGTTAGTTAGCTCCACAAAAATTTGACCAACCAAAGTAACTTCAGCACCAGTCAATACCATAGTAAGTGAATCACCTGCAACTACAATCTAAGGCCAGTAGTGACTGCTGCTACATAAATACAGTCTGCACTAAAGACCAAGCTTCAATTTTCAGAGCCTTTCTCACTATCAAAGCTATTCAGTAGCAAGAAGGCATGCATATAACCAGTAAAAAAAAAAAAAAAAAAAAAAAAAAAAAAAAAAAAAAAAAAAAAAACCTGCTTATGCTCCTGTATAAGCCACCTCACTACAAACAATTCAGGAGTTTGGCCTGCAATCCTGTACTAAAATGCACTGAACCCACAGTAGTCACAATGCCTACCTCTCTTTCTACAGTCATTCAATAGTAACATCTGTAACAGAAGAGCAAGTCACAGCTATACAGATCTCTCCTGCAGAATTTCATCTGAAGGAGTAGGATAATAGGAAGTTACTAGGCTATTGGCCCCGAGGCCCTTACAAGCCTAGCCAAGAATTTAGCCCATGTTCCAACAAGTCAGCACCCTATGCCACTGTCCAGCAGGACCATAGGTGGAATCCCTGGGGTGTATTTTCTGTTCCTCATCCAGTTATCCAGGTTGCAGTTAAAAAGGTTTAATAAGATATTCTGCTTTACGTGGAGAGGCAGTCTATTCCACAAAAGGGGGAGTCTCTGGGACATAAATCGGTCCTGCCCAAAAGTCCTACTGATGTTGCATACCAGGTTGAGGTTTCCCGTGCGTGTTACTCAAGTGCAGCTTGACTTGCGGATATGCAGCAGTCCCATCAGGGCGGGGTCTGTATGCCAGTCAGAGGTCTCATCTGAGAAGTCTCTGTAGGAGACTGAGTAGAGGGACAGGGCTTTTAGCCTGTCTGTGTAGGGTAGATGTTTGAGGCCCTGGATTCTCCAGGTGATAAATCTCTGTGGTCTCTCCACCTTCTGCATGTGCTTTATGAGGTACATACCGAAAGGGGCATTGTATTTAATAAATCGGTCTTATAAGGGAAGAATACAGGGATGTTATGACCACCTTGTCCCTGGACGAGATACGCTTACTAATGAGGTGTGTTATGTAGAAAGCTTTCTGTACAACTGAGGCAATATGGTGGTCAAAAGTCAGTTTGCTATCAACCTGAGTTTCCAAGTCCCTCACTACTGATTGCATGCTTAGTGCCTTATTATCAATGTGATAATTTGTGGGTGATGGCATTCAGTTTGAGGCCACATTTCTGGCACCAGTTATTTGTTTGGGTGAGACCCTCTTGGAGAATGCCCACATCACTAAGAGGAATTGATGACAACACCCAGCTTGCAGTCATCTGCAAACTTGATCAGCCATAGCCCACTAGATTTGGCCTACACCTCTGAGAAGTATATCCCAAACATCAGAGGCCCCAAGACTGTTCCCTGGGGTACACCACTTGTTATGGGTCTAGTACTTGAGGTGACAGAAGGTATATATGATGAGGCAGCAGAAAATGATTCTCTCCCTTGCCAACTGGATCAGATAGGTGAACCACTGTTACCCTGGCCAAGAAAAAGGCATTGAGAATTACTTCTGGCCTCTTTCCTTATCTTCTCAATTACCCTGGGGAGCAAGGGATAAGCATAGAGAAACAGGCCTCTTCAGTTTTGCCCAAACTTTCCTATGAGGTAGTCTGGAGCACAGTTTCCTCATTCTCTTTTTGCTTGAAGAAGCAAAAACATATGTTTGAAATGTCCAACCTGTTCACAAGCTTCAGAAAAATTTCCCTGTGCGGCATCCATTCATAAGAGTCTGCCTAGGTCCTGCTTATCTGGTCTGCAAATAAATTGTCCTTTGAAGAGATGCAAGTTGCTGTAACAGAATCAGTTTCACAGCTAATTCCAAAGTCTGCATGACTAACCTGCATAGATGGCAAGAGTGTGCCTCCCCCTTGCTTGTTAATACACTACATAACTATGAAGTTGTCTATGATTATTTCCAAGGTCCATGGCACCCATTCTGTTCCAAAGGTCGGAAAGGCATAATAGGCTTCTAGGATTTCATTTAGGCCTATACGGAACCTTTATACCTACATTCCAGGTGCCCTGCACTTTTGGACTCTGCATATGAGCATCACATGCTAGATCGGAGGCATTCATTGCAGGGGTCTGACTGGGAGTGGATTGCCTGAAGGAAATCCCTTTCCCTTCATTCTGCAGGATTCCAAACACCCACTACTGCAGTTATTTTCTGATGCAAAACTGAACTTCCACAGCTATGAGTGCTTGCAGCTCAGAGACTCTTCTGGCTGAAGTGATGGCCAGAAGGAATGCTGTCTTCCACGAGAGAAATTTTAGCTCTGTAGAAAAAGCTGGTTCGAAAGGGGGTAAGGTGAGCTTTTCCAATACAAAGTTAAGGTCCTAAGCTTGTATTGGTGCCCTTCTGGGTGGCCTCAAGTTGCTAGCCCCTCTTAGGAACTGTTTGATCAAAGGTTGTGAGAAAAGGGCTGCTCAGTGTGAAAATGAGCAGAAATAGCAGAAGCATGAATTTTTATAGAGGAGAAAGAGAGGCCACTGTGTAGTAGGTCAGCTAAGTATTCCAGGATGACAGGGAGGGAGGGCTGTGCCATACTGGCTCCCCTTAGCCTGAATCCAGGTGCAGAACCTTTTCCATTTAGCAGCATAAGACTGTCTGGTGCTAGGGCGTCTGGCCTCATGGATAACATCCAGAACTGTTTACTGAGGTTGGCAGATTGGTCCATGGTTAGGGAATAAGCCAGCAATTGTGGATGCATGAATTCCCCTTCCCTTTGTGTCAGGAGGTTTGGAATCTGACGAAGATGCCATAGAGGCAGCAGGAAGAGGCTGTGCAGCAAGGGGTAGCAGTGTCGCCGGGGCCAGTCTGGAGCTATAAGAATGGTCCTTGGTTTTTCCTCCCTTATTTTGAGCAGTATCCTGGGGATGAGAGGTAGGCAGTGATGTTCCCTGGTGCAGAATGTACTGAGCTGATGGTTGATGTGGAAGGCAAAGAGGTCGACCTTCGAGGTTCCCCATTTCTGAGTTATTAGGGTGAAGGTACTTCTGTTGAGTTGTCACTCATTTGGGTCCAGAAGATTTCTGCTTAATTGGTCTGCCAGAGAGTTGAGAGAGCCTGGTAGGAATTGTGCTAACAGGTGTAGTTGCATGGCAGAGGCTTTGTGCCAAATTGATCAGGAAAGTCCCTGAAGAGAGAAGGGGCTTGAAAGCTATCAAGGCGTGCTGCACAGCCATTATCTCTTTTTGACTGATGTGCAGAGGGATTTGCTGTGAGCTCCAATGGCCCTGTATGCACCTGCCATCCAGGTGTGCACCCTAAGCATAGTCTGATGCATCTGTGGTGAGGGTCTGGGTAGCAGGGGGTGGGGAGAAAGGCAGTCCCTTGTTGAGGGAGCATGCTGTTGCCCACCAAAGAAAATATTTCTGAGGCAAAGAATTACAAGTAGAAGAGTTTCCAGGTCTTGAGAGTGCTGATACCAAAGGCTCTTTAGCTACCACTGAAGTTTCCTCATAAGCAGTCTGGGATATGGAATGAGTAGTATGCAAGATGCCATGAACCCAGAGCTTGCAGGATCTTCCTTGCAGTTAGCTGGGGCCTGGTGGCTAGTTGAGAGAAGTAGGTTGTCAGGAAAATTCGTCTCTCTTGTGTAAGGTATGCCATCTGGGATGCTGTGTCCAGACTTGTTCCCAGGAAGATTATCCTTTGGGGAGGCACCTGCATGGATTTCTTTTCACTGATTGTGTACCCTAGAGAGGTTACGAGGATCTTTACAAAGGCCGGGTGCTTGAGCAGCTTTTCCTGGCTGGCTGGCTGAAAAAGGCAGTCGTCTAAGAATGGATAAATCTGAATATTTCTTTGTCTGCAAAAGGCAATGGCCAGAGCTGGACATTTTTTGAAAACTCTGGGAGCAGTAGATAAGCCAAAGGGAAGCACAGAGAACTGAAAGTTTTGAGATCCTGCCCTGAAGCAGAGATATTTCCTGCATGACTTCCTGATAGGAATGTGGAGATAGGCCTCTTTAAGATATAGGGTGGCTAGCCAAGCATCCTTGGAGAGTATGGGTAGCAGCTGTTGGAGGGTGAGCATTTTGAATTTTGGGATCACCAGGAAGGAGTTTAGAAAGGGATGGACTGAGGATGGGGTGCCAGGTGCCCTCTTTTCTGGGTACCAGAAATAGCCTGGAGTAGAAACCTTGGCCTATCTGTTCTGCAAGAACGCGTTCTACTGCCCTCATAAAGAGCAGGAAAAGGATTTGCTTTTGAGCCTCTGACCACTGATCTGGTGGTAGATCTGGGAACCCTTTTGAGGTTGGAAGGGTGTGGAAGGAAAATCTGTATCCCTGAAACACAATGTTCAGAAAGTACAGTTTTGTACCTACCATAAATGTAGATGTCCGAGAGGTATGCATCTGCAGTCCTAACAAATGGGTTGTCCTGGCCTCAGGCAGCCCTTCGGTCGGCCGGATTCCAAAGTCTGGGTCTGGCCTCGGCTGATGTCGCACTTCACCCGACGTCATAGCTGCAGTTCAGCGGGTATAAAGGCATCAGCCGACGCCATTTTCCTCAGTGTTTCTTGCCCCAGATGCCAGGAGCCCTCTAGGAAGGCTAAATTTGGATAAATGCAAATGTTTCCAAACAATAGAGAGCAAATAGAAATAAACAAGTATATACATATATACAAACAAAT
Organism: Protopterus annectens; assembly: GCF_019279795.1. Lineage (NCBI taxonomy): Eukaryota > Metazoa > Chordata > Ceratodontiformes > Protopteridae > Protopterus > Protopterus annectens. The sequence goes on from NC_056739.1 coordinate 859,620,993, forward strand.
ACACCATAACAGATTCCCCCAGCTAGCTACAAGATGGGCAAATACCCTAGGAGTACCAGAGAGGGGAAGGAAGGTGGGTAATCCTGACTGCAGATGCATACCTCTCGGACATCTACATTTATGGTAGGTACAAAACTGTACTATGTCCTTCAAGGATGCATCTGCAGTCCTAACAAATGGGTAGAATACCATAGCCAAACTGGGGGAGGAGGTAATAATTAGATTATGGTGTAGTTAAGATCCCTTGCAAAACAGCAGTGGCAAAACCTGCTCGGGATCTGGAGTATAAGGGTAGATTATAATGCTTGGCAAATGTATGCACGGAGCTCCAAGTAGCAGCCTCTAAAATGTCTTTGGTAGCCACTCCTCGTAAAAAAGCTGTAGTAGTGGCTGTAGCCCTTGTGGAGTGAGGTCTTATGTTTTCTGGAGTTGTCTTTCCATGGTAAGAGTAACAAAATCTAATGCAATTTCCTATCCACTTTGAGATTGTCCATTTTGAAATTGCTTTTCCTTCCATTCCTGTTGCATATGCTACCAGTAGCTGGTCAGTTTTTCTATTGCTCTTGGTTCTGTCCAGGTAGTAGCGCAATTGCCTATGTTCATCCAAGGTATGTAATAATCTTTCTCCCCTGTTCTGTGGGTTGGGGAAGAATGTAGGTAGGTGGATAGCTTGGTTTAGAGATACCCTGGAGACCAACTTTGGCATAAAAGTAGGATTAGTTCTCATGGACACTCTATCTTGATGGAAGATAAGGAAGGGCTGTACTGCCATTAATGCCTGTAATTCAGAAACCATTCTTGCTGAAGTGATTGCAAGCAGGAAAGCAGTTTTCCATGATAAGTACTGTAATTCTGCTGTTGCTGCTGGTTCAAAAGGAGGGAGTGTCAACTTTTCCAGCACAAAGTTCAAGTCCCATGCGGGCAATGGTGGCTTCCTTGGTGGCTTTACATTTTTTGTTCCTCTCAGAAACTGCCTGAGTAGAGGATGAGAGAAGACTGGAGGGTCCATGTTGTATTTTGCTGAAATAGCTGATGCAGGAATCTTAATGGAAGAATAGGACAGGCCATTGTGGAAAAGTTCTGCCAAGTATTCCAGGATGTTAGCCATGTTTACCAGTGACACATCTTCTCCTTTAGCTTCACTCCAAATGAGATATCTTTTCCATTTTGCTGAATAAGTTTTCCTTGTTGAGGGTCTGCGAGCCTCCAAGATAATGTCTTTAACCCTTTGAGATAAATCTGGGTTATTTTGTCTTATGCAATGCTCCAGGCAGCTAGCTGCAACGTTTTCAAGTTTGGATGCAGGGTTTTGAAGTTGTTCTGTGTTAGCAGTAAGGGAACTAGGGGCAGAGGCCATATTTGTTCCCGAGACATACTCCTCAGTAATGGGTACCAATGCTGCCTCGGCCAGTCTGGAGCTATCAGGATGATCCTTGGGCGGTCTTCTTTGATCTTCAATAGCACCTTGTGCATCAAAGGAAGAGGTGGGAATGCATATGCTGTCAGGTTTTCCCAACTGAAAGATAGGGAGTCCACCTTCCAAGCCAGAGGGTGGTATGTCCTTGTGCAGAATTTTTTCAATTGGTGGTTGTGTGGGGATGCGAATAAGTCTATTTCTGGTAGTCCCCATTTCCTTGTAATGGATTTGAAGATGTCTGGATGCAGCATCCATTCGTGGGCATCCGTGGTAGTTCTGCTTAGGATGTCTGCTAGTATATTTTATTTTCCTGGTACAAATATTGCCTGGAGCAGGATGTTGAAGCTCAGGGCCACATTCCAGAGGTCCATTGCCATCTGGCATAGAGGGTATGAATGTGTGCCTCCCTGTTTGTTGATGTACCACATAACTGTGGTGTTGTCCGTCCTTATCAGCAATTGACCCTGTTGAAGAAACGGTCTGAATTGCCAGTTTTACTGCTAGCATCTCCTTTTGATTTATGTGTAGGTTCAGCTGGTCTTGAGTCCATAAGCCTTGTATGCACTTGTCCAGCATGTGTGCCCCCCAACCGAGGTCTGAGGCGTCCGTGGTGATAGTCTGGCTTGGTTGAGGGCTGTGGAAGGGCAGTCCTTTGTTCAATTGACAGACCTGAGCCCACCATTGGAATTCTTGCTTCAGGCATGGAATTATTGGAATTTGGGTTTCTAGGCTGTGCTTGTGTTGAGACCATAAATTCCTTGGGTACCATTGCAACTTCCTCATATGTAGTCTGGCATGTGGAATCAATATTATGCAGGATGCCATGTAACCCAGGGCTTGCAGGACTTTCCTTGCTGTTAGCTGGTTCTGCGTTGTTAATGCCATGAAATAGAGAGGAAGGTGCTTCTGCTTTTCTGCTGTGAGGGATGCCATTTGATTTGATGTGTCCAGTTCTGCACCCAAGAAAGTTATCCTCTGGGATGGTATCAGCCTTGACTTTTTTATATTGACTGTGTATCCCAGGGCTTGTAGCAGATGAATGACCTTTTCAAATCTTTTGCTAATTTGTTTTTGTTGTCCGCTTGTAACAGGCAGTCGTCCAGGTAAGGGTAAATTTGAATTCCCTGAAGCCTGCAATGAGCAATTACTGATGCCAGGCATTTCGTGAATACTCTGGGCAGTAGATAAGCCAAAGGGCAATGCTGAGAATTGATAATGCTCTGATCCTGCAAGAAATCTGAGGTATCTTCTGCAATTTGGTCGTATGGGGACGTGCAGGTATGCCTCCTTGAGATCTAGAGTTACCAGCCAAGACTCCTTGCCCAGCATGGGAAGAAGCTGCTGTAGGGTCAGCATCTTGAATTTTGGAACAATGAGATATGTGTTCAGAGCGGACAGGTCTAGAATCGGTCTCCATTGGTTTTCTTTTCTTGGCACCAGGAAAAGTCTGGAGTAAAATCCTTGCCCTTGTTCCATAGACGGTACCTTTTCTACAGCTCTCATCCTTATTAAGTTGTCTATTTGTTCTAGAGCTTTTGTCTTTTGATTTGGAGGTAGGTTTGGCATTCCTCTCTTCCTTGGTAGAGTATGGAAGTGAAACCTGTAACCTTTGTCTATTGTCTGTAAAATCCATTTGTCTCCTGTGATGTAATGCCAGTTTACTGAAAATAAGGCTAGCTTTCCGCCTAAGGGTGCATCTAGTTGTTCCCTGGTAGGCGGTCTCAGAGCCAAGTCACTGTGATTGTCCTGTGGAAGTGGTAGTGGCTGGATCTGTGGCAGTACTCGCTGGTTGTTAGGCTGCCACTGACGCCCCTGTAGGCTCCTCTGGATTGACCCCTGCCTCTTGGGCCTATTCCTGCCTCTCTGTGCTCTGGTGGTGTCCGGAAAGGACCAATTCTTGGAAGGCCAGTTCCTACTAAACCTTGGAGGCTGGACCTGTAAGAAATCCTTGACTGTCTGGACAGATTTTGCTTTCTTCCACCTTCTTCAGCACCTGCTGTGCAGGTGAGCCAAACAAATTATGCTTATCCATGGGAGCATCTAGGAGCTTTGATTTTACATGGTCTGGTAAGGACTGCTCTTTAACCATGCATGCCTTCTGATCACTGTACCAGTCATAGCTGATCTAAAGGAAGCCTCCAGTGCATCATAGCCGCATTTTAAGGAATGATTACTGACCTGCTGTATGTTATGTACCATTTCCTGAAGAGACTTTTGTCTAATGGTTCAGGCGAGGACAGTTTTTAGTTAACTGGTCTAACATAAATTCCTGATACTGAATCATGTGGAACTGACAGTTTAAAGCCCTAGCCGAAAGAGTAGCAGAAGTATAAACTTTTTTACCCCATCTCTAAGGCCCTAGATTCCCTTTCAGAGGGATGGGGTTTTGGCAGAGGTAGCTGCTACAGCCTTGGGTCCCTGTGAAATAGTTTCAGGATCTGCAAAGGAGCCTTATACAAATGATAATGTGTGTCCGAACCCTGTAGTACCTGTCGGGCTTAGCAGGGGCCGGAGGAAGTGAATCAGGGCAGTACAAGCATCATTAAATGCATCATCCACAACAGTAAGTACTGGAGGAATGGCTAAAGGCCTATGCTGTGGCAAATGCAAAAGGTCCTAAGCCTTTCCTAGAGTCTGAAAAATCCTGGCCCTGCCATTGAAATTGTTCCCTCATAGCATGCAAGGTTCCCCAAAAGAAAATTCCTCAGGCGGAGAGGCAGAAGGAATGGAGTCTTCTGCATCAGAGTCCTCATAAGGAGAATAAGGGCCTTCTGGAGGGTTTGTATTTTCTGAATCATCAGAAGAGTAATCTGAAGAAACTGGCTCAGGGGGCTCTGCTCTAGGCCTCTTCTCTGGAGGTGGGTGAGAGGCCCTATCAGGGTGAGGTTGGGAACCCCTGATCAAAGAAATGAGATCCTCTGCTAGACTAAGCATTTGAGTACTAGAGCTAGGCCTGTGAGAGGGGGTCTTAATAGGCACAGTCTTGGTTGATTTTGCTGCTTTAGCCCTGGCAAAAGCCTTAATCGACATGGATGCAGGGGGCCTAGCAGCTCCACGTGCAGGAGTGGATATATCTAAAGGGATAGTATCAGACAAATCCTGTGAACCTGCAAGAGCAGGTGGAATATCAGTAGCAGATTCAGCCATGCTGGACGAGGCCTCGGTGGGAGGCAAGCTTTCGGCCGAAGGAAGAACCGAGGGCTTGGTTTCAGCCGAAACCGAGACACTCGCGGTTGACTTAACCGCGGTTTCGGTCCTTTTCCTTGCGCTTTTTAGCTAATTGTGAAGTCGGAGTTTCCGACGGCATGTTGTAAGCAAAAGCGGAGCCGAAAAACTCCTCAGCAAATTCCGACCGACGTCTAAGTGTCCGTCGGTTGAAAGAAGCACAGGCTAGACAGGCTGCTACGTCGTGGTCTGGGCCTAAACAAGGTAGGCAGTAAGAGTGGAAATCTTTATGAGGTATTTGTTTCCCACAAGTTAAACAGTTTTTCTTGCCTCAGCCGATGTCAGAAAAAGTGAATGAGTCCCCAACGGGGTACTTAGCTTTTTAGAAGTCTTCGGTAGTAGCAATCTCTGGTTCTGACCGACCGGCACTTGCGAACCGCTTCTGCTTCGGGCGCCACGCGGCAAGAAAGACTGAGGAAAATGGCGTCGGCTGATGCCTTTATACCCGCTGAACTGCAGCTATGACGTCGGGTGAAGTGCGACATCAGCCGAGGCCAGACCCAGACTTTGGAATCCGGCCGACCGAAGGGCTGCCTGAGGCCAGGACAACCCATTTGTTAGGACTGCAGATGCATCCTTGAAGGACATCCCAGCGGTCCTTGGTAATGGTGGTCCAGGTGCTTGAGTGAAAGGAGAGTTTTCCTCCTAGGGGTAAATGAAGGTGGGCAGAGGGAGGGGGTGGAGGAGGTGAGTCATTGTGAGTTCTTACCATAAGGGGGTGGCTTAGAACTCCCTGGTTTTGAAGTAGAGGTAGTCCACTGCTTAGATCTCTGCATTCCCTGTGGCTGCTGTCTGGAGGGGGGGGGGGTCTGTTTCCACGGGGTCTAGGCTGGGACGTTTACTGGGAGCAGGAAAGGACCAGTGTTTGGAGAGACAATGCCTGTTGAACCTAGGGGCTGGGCCTGCAAGAAATCCTCAATTGTTTGCATAGATTTTGCTTTTTCTTGCATCTTTTTTAAGACCTCTTCTGCCTTAGTGCCAAATAAGTTATCTTTGTGCAAGGGGGCATGTAACAATTCAGATATGACATGGTCTGGCAGGGCTGTTCCTTAAGCCATGCATGCTTTCTAATGACAGATCCAGTGACTGCTGCCCTGCAAGAAGCTTCTAGGATGTATTTAGTTACTTGACTTGCAAAATGCATTAACTCTTGTAACTCTTTAGATTCTGCTCAAGCAGGAAAGAAAGACATTTTTTGTTTAATATGGAACTGAATATTAATGCCCTGATAGCAAGAGAAGCAGAGGGGTATACTTTTTTACCTCATCTGTCCAATGCTCAGGAATCCCTGTCTGAGGGGGTGTGATTCTTAGCAAATGATGCTTTAATCCCTTTTGGCCCTTGAGAAATGATCTCAGGGTCAGCTGTAGGATTTTTAAAAAGATATTTGTGTGAGTCAGGGACCCTATAGTACCTCTCTGGTTTTCTGGGAGCTGGAGGAAGGGCGTCAGTAGTCAAGCTGTATTCAAGGAAAACATGCTCCACAACATCCAGGACTAGGAGATGGCCAAGGGTCTGTGTTGTGGAAGATCTTGGAATTCCCCGAGTCCCTTTTTAGACTGAGGGTAGTCCTGACTCGCCCATTGGAAATGCCCCCTTAAAGTTTGCAGGGATTCCTCAACGGAAAAATCCTCTGGGGGAGAAGCTTAAGGAATGGAATCCTCTGCATCAGAATCCTCATAAGTGGAGAGGGGTTGCATGTCTTCATATTCAGATGCATCAGATTCATCTTCATCCGAGGCAAGGTAGCAGGCGCCTGAAAGTGGGTCGTCGGTTTCTTGGGTGTGGTTCACACCCTGGGCCTAAGAAACTCAGTCATTTTTGAAAGAACAGTAGTCGCGAAAGAAGACGTCGGTTGGTGTCAAGATTCGGTAGTGCAAAGGACTTCCTCGGAAGCCGGTGCCTGCTCAGCAGCTCTGGACCCATCCAAGGTAGAGATGACCGCAGGATCCTTAATCGATGAAGAGTTTTGTGACATATCGGACTCCAAAAGGGTCTCAGTGGCAGGCTGCGAAAGCACCTCACTAAGTAACGCAGAACTGATGACTAGCTTAAGCATCGTCGGTAGGTTTGTACCTGTGTGGTCTGTTGTCTGTCTTTATCTTTACGTTTTTTCAGAAGATCTGCTGTCAGATGGCTTACCGAAGCCATATCGGAATTCGAGGACTGTAAGCGAAAATATCTGGCTACAATAAGAGCCTGACGATGGATAGTTCTGGCATTGAACACAGTACAGAAGCAACAACAGGGGGATGTCGTGGTCTGGGCCTAAACAAGTGATGCAGTGAGAGTGGAAGTCTTGGTGTGGTATTTGCTTTCCATAGGCAAGACAATTATTAACTTTTTCTGACATTGGTTAGTGCAAGAAAAAAGGATCCTCAATGGGGTACTTCGCTTTAGAAGACTTCAACTTCAATTCGGTAGATGAAAACTCAGGTAGCTGCCGACCAGCACTCTCGTGAACTGCTTCTGCTTCAGGGTCCACGGCAAGAAAGACTGATGTAATAGCGTCGGCTGCCTTACTTTATACTACTGATGACCTAATGTCAGTCCTCAAGCAACAGCAACCGATGCAGAAATACTAAGTCTCTGGTATTCAGGCCAGCCGAGGGCTACCCTGGCAGGGATAACCCAAATGTGATGACTGCAACAGTGAAACACAAAGAATATCTAAGAATTTGAGGCGATGAGAATGCTGAATCCAAACTGATTTTAGGAACCACTGAATCTTGCTCATGTGGAGTTTGGTAAAAGGAAGCCCAGGAATGGTGGAAGCCTTGAACCCCAGAGCTCTCAGAAATTCCCTGGCTGTTACTGAAGCCAGAGAAAGATGGGAATGAAAGGAGGAAATGAGAGATGGAGCCTTGGAAGGAGGCAGGGATGCCAGCATAGGAACAAGTCTGGGTCTTGCACCCCAGAAATACATGATCCCAAGAAGGAGTCAGAAATGACTTTTTGAAATTTATAGTGAACCCTAGGCTCTGCAGAAGGAAATGGCAAAATGGAGATGTCTGAAACAGGAGATCATCCAAACAGGGAAATACTTGGATCTCCTTTAGTTTGCAAAGAGCAATCACAGGAGTGAGGCATTTAAATGAATACCCTTGTGGTAGTAGAAAGGCCAAAGCAGAGAACTGAAAATGCCAAGAAGCAACAGATAAATGTAAAAACTTTCTGAGAAGGGGATGAATAGGGATATGAAGATAGGCATCCTTGAGGTCCAGAGACACCGGATAAAACTGAGGAAGCAATAGAGGGTACCAAGTCTGAAAGGACAAAAATACGAAAAGAGGGGACCTTCAAAAAGGTGTTTAGATGAGACTGGTCCACAATAGCTCTCCAAGTGCCATCTTTCCTTGGCACCAAAAACATTCTGGAGTACATTCATTCCCTCCTTTAGGGAACTGGAACTTTCTGAATAGTTCCTTGAGTCAGATGATCTCAAAACACTCCTGGAAAGAAAGACAACTACTCTTGAGGGGGATGAGGAATGCCCATAAAAGGGGAAGAGATTTCCAGACCATGAAATACCCGAGGTGGATAATGGACAGAACCCAGGAGTACTGAGTAATCTTTAACAAAACAGAAGAGAGAGGGAAAGATGGAGAAAGAGGAATGTGGCCAAGAAGAACAGGATAGTCAGACAGCACCTAGTTTGTCAGGAAAGGGAGACTTCTGAGACACGGAAGTCTGAGTAGGTTTACCAGGAGAAGCCTGTCTTCCACCCTTCTTAACCTTAGGGGGAGGGAGAGAGAGCCTACGAACAAAGGATGGCTTATTAGGGTAATTACTCTGAAGTTTAGGCACAGGATAAACAAAAACATACTTAAGTTCCTGCAAGGCCTTCCCTTATCCTGAAGAGACAAACAAATCAGCAGCAGCTTCACGAAGCAAGTGTTTGTTGCCCAAAGTAAAGATTAAAGCAAAAGCCAGGAATATCTCCTCATCACAGAACCAAAGGCAGCAGCCCTAGAAGAAGCATCTCCTGCATCATAACTACATGATGAAATGACGAGCCACCTGGGAAGAAGTCCTTAACAGGGAAAGAGCATAAGTCTTCCCTTTCAGAGTCCGGGAGATCAGAAATTAACTGAAGGTCCTGGGGGAAAAAAGAGCCAAAATGTATCTGGACATATGGGTCTGATGATTGACAGCTCTAAAAGCTAAGGTAGCAGAGGTATAAACCTTTTTACCTAGTCTTTCCATAGTTCTGCTGTCTTTATCAGAAGGCAGCAACTGAGATGGCTTGTCAGATACCACAGAAGGGTCAGCAGAAGGGCACCTATGGAGACATTTACAGTTCTCATGAACGCTATAAAACCTATCATGTTACCTGGGGGCAGGGGGCTGGGAATCAGGAACATTAGATCCAGCAGAAAAGGCATCCAACAATGCAGCCAAAACAGGAGGAACAGCAGAAGGTTTCAGACAGTCCATCTGCAGGAGCTCATAATACCTCTTCTATACCTCAGAAACCTGGGTACAATCCCATTTAAAAAACTCCATCATTCTGGAGACTGTGTGCCTAAAACAAGTTTCCTCAAAAGGAGTGTCTGGAGTTGTTGACTCCTTCTCCAGACACAGTCTAAAGGAGAGGGAATCAGAAATGAATAAGCAAGGGATTCCTCATCTGAACCCACCTCCTCTTCAGAGGAATCCTGTTCTCTAGGTCTTTTGAGAGATGTAGAGGACCAAGGAGGGAGCCAGAACAGAATCTCCATGAATAGGTTTCAAAGCCATCAGGGCATCAAATAACCCCCAACTGAAGTTCTACCATTCACTCAGAGTCCTTTGGAGCTGCAGAAAAATGCTTAGTCTTTTGCTTTTTCTTCAAAGGGACATGCGCCTTATAAAATTTAGAAGGCTCAGCCCCTGGAATCCACTCAATAATTGTAGTCGGGACTTTCTCTCCAACCAAAATATGAGGAGCACCCCTTGGCCCCTTGGAAATAATCAGCTGTGGTTCCCTCTGAACATCTAAAGTGGATTTCTGCAAGGTCTCCAAGAACATGAGTAAGGTTGGATCCATGCCAGCCTCAGAGACAGTTGTGGCAGAAAAATCCAATGGCAGAGCCGGGCAATGCTCTGGGCTTTCACTTGCCTTGGGAGAGACGTCCACCAGAGGCAGCACAGTGGAAGAATCAGACCTAGATTTCTTGTCCTTCTTCACAGATTGCTGACCCTTGGAGCAGGAAGTTCTTTCTATAGTGTCTCTCACTAAAACCTTAAGACACTGATTCTCCAAATACAAGGCCAAAGAAGAAAGCAGACTACGGAGAGTCTTGCGAACAAAGGCCTGACAAATGGAACAGGACGTATGGTTGTGGGAAGCTCTGAGACAAAATAAACATTACTCGTGATGACCTTTAAGGGGAATCGGTCTCCCAAACTGTCATTTTTCCTTCCTGGATAACATGAAACCCCACAAGCAACAATGCAAAAGGAAAATGATGAGAAGGTCAAAAAACCCAACGGGGCACTTATCAGAAACTGCTTGGTGAACCAGCAACAGAGTATATGCTCAGAAAGACGATAAAGAGACTGTGTTCAGACTGACAGCAAAGAAGTTCTGAGGATGGTACATCCAGACATCACCTTTATGGCCTACGCAACACGAGGGTCATATGTGTAACATATGGCATACCTTCGAGCAATCTAAAGGCTTTGGTATATTAGACAGATGTCAGGCTGCCCTTGGCAGAGAATCGCTATTGTAATGAATACTGCAACAGTGAAGAGAAGGACATCTACCGTTAGGATAACATCTTACACAACTGTACATTCACAAAGCTTCTCTGACTTGATACAAGACTGAGGATTAAGCGCTGCCCGTGAAAGAAGGTGTACTTAAAGTTTCTTATGGTCCCTCTCAAATGCAGCTTGATTGAAATGTGCACAAACAGTGCACCTAAAAGTACTTACTCAGCCTCACCAAAATGGATTAAGCAGTGTACTCCTGTCAGCAAGTGGGATAAGCAGGCAGACTGTTACCACGTTTTCTACACAGAAGTTTTGATATTGTGACACTGTGGGCCTACTTCTAATGGTGCATAAAGGAAAGACACTGATAGGATAATCAGTTCTCACCTGTAACCAAAGTGGGTTTTGTACATGGGGGGGGGGGGGGGGGGGCAAAAAACAAGGAAAAAAATCTAAACTGGCAGCCTATTACTACTTTCTTCAAAAACAGTCACGAAGAACAACAAAAATTATGAAACAATGTGCATTGTGCATGTGTAGTGCACAAATAAGAAGGGTATTCCTGGCAGCCTAGGAAAATTTATCTACTAAGCAGTCCTAATACCAATGGCATTAGCCCTGCTGGCTACAGAAAATGGACATTAACTTTAACAAGCACTCTCTAGGAAACTAACAAATCCAAGGGTAAAAAGGTCATGCCAATAAAGCCAAACTTCACTAGCTTAAAAACAAGTATGATGTCTGCAACATTTGGGAGACTGCAAAATATCACAAACAACATCCAAATCAAATGGTAAAATGTCACACAGACAATACATTTTGTAAAATGTACAAAAGTGCCCAGCAAAGCTAGCCTTCACTATGTAATATTTTAAACCTGAAACTTTATCCTATGTTTTTACTTTTTTATCCGCAGTTTTTCTGTACTTCAGAGTAAACTCTCTCACCCAGGTTATCTTCAAGTGATCACTCTTGATCAGAGCCCTGCCTGGTAAGAATATAAACATTTTCATAACCATAAAACACAAGCTCAGATGTAGCACTTCTATCACAGCCAACAAGAAAACGTTTTCAGCCACAGTAAAAGTATGTAATTTTGCACCTATTTTCTAAAATAACAGAACAGGAGCAGACAGAAAACAACCATTGAGTTTGCACTTTTATGGTAAACTATCGAGGCAAACACAATATGATGAAAAAGTGCACAATGCTGTGAAGCATGGGAGACACATTTTGATAAAGGAAAACAGATTCCACAGATCTAGTAGTCCGTTTCTTTGCAACAGGAAGAAATGCCCACAAATACACAGGGTCAACTCCTGTTACATAACCTGAACTACATTTCACTATCTAAATGTACTGCTGGCAAGATCCTAACACAGATAATTCTATTCTACATAGGCAGGCTTAAAAATTGCCCCTAAACACTTTACCATCTTCACTCTTTTTAATGGAAAAAAAATCAGCTAAAATTCACGTACAATGGAAATAAAGATAAAACTACTGTTTTATTATTCCTTCTGCTATGGACATATCAAACAGCATGAAACACGCCTGCACCACTTTTCTATTTCATAATTTTTATTCCTCTATTCAAATCACTACTATAAAGCACTTACCTGGCCTATCAGGCTGAATCTTCACAGAGAGCTGCTTTACAAAGTCCAAAGGTAATGGAATAACCTCCTAGAAAACAAATAAATGAAACTTTTACTACCAGCATCTGCTTGAGTTTGGCAATGAAAGTGCAAAAGAGGCAACTAATATGCGCACACAGCTTTTTTCTTTGTTAGAAGTGCTAATGAAGGTTCAGATCTCAAGTGCTCTTCATTAAAGAAAATCAAATTATGTTCACTTTCTTAGATGAAACAGAACACATTACAGCAACCTGCTAAATTATTCAGCATAAAATGCGTTCTTTAGGAAATCAGACACTAACGGTTTAGCAAAATGTTTTACAAGATTAAACGCAATGTATAAAACCATACTAAAGAAAGGACCCCACATGTAAGGCTGAAGTATCAGAGCTTTTCTAGCAGTCTATTTATTTGTCTGCTTGCCTGATAGTATCCATTTAAAATTGCAGGACTTGCTTCTAGGAGTTCCTGAATAGCAAGACCGAGTGACCGAAAACATATGCCAAGTCTGAGGAGTGCCCTTTCTTGGGATATTCCCTTTTCACAAGCTGTATTAATCTCATGTTATGAGTGCAGGGGGCTAGGTCCCCTGGAAAAAAAATAAACTTTTAAAAGGAGAATAGCATTCTTTGACAATCACCGTTCTCCTTACTTAAGGTCTTTTTCTCTCCCTTAATTCTCGGGCTCGGACTTAAGAGTCTCAAAATTGCAATAGGGAGCCTTGTCCAATTAATTTTTACAGTTCATAAAAAAAAAAAAACAAAAAAAAAAAGCTTTAAGGATAACATACAACACAGCACATTTTTGGTGAAGTTACAAGCGACGTATATACTATTACACAAGGGACTGGAGAAAAAATACTGCAAAATACATATCAGGAAGAATAAAGTCAAATGAACAAATCAGAGACTAAATAAATAGGCACACAACCTACAGCCGTGTGTTAGAAAACAATCCAGCGAACTAAATAGACAGCACAGATAGGACAAGCTAGAAGACTGTAAAGATCAAAGCCTGAAGGATACACAGCTAGTGTTTATTTCAACATAAAATTGAAGGAAATTACTAGGTTACATTATTTTACACATTTTACTAAATTATCTGGTGGTGCTGCGGCAGCGTTGTCGCCTCACAGTTAGACGTTGCCCGTTCATTTCTCAGTTAGAGCATCTTCTGTGTGGTGACATGCATGAATGGGCGTTCCTTCGTTGAAGGTTGTGCGTTAGGCCAGGCAAGCCAGCACGTAAAACTCTACTGCCAATCATTAGCTGACCGGAGTTCCGCTGTGGCGACCCCTAACCGGGAAAAGCCGAAAGACACAAATAATACATAACATTTTTTTCTCTCTTTCTTTGTAACTTTGAGTCCTACATTACACAAATTGCCAAATTACTGCCTTGCCTTAAGCCTCACTCCTCCTGAAATTTCTAGGTTATTGAGCATATCTGACAGGAAAAGACATGAAATGAACTTCATGCAACCTTAAGTAATAATTTTGCACAATACATGATTTTACAGTGTTTCATAAAGAGAAAAGAAATACACACTGTATTTCACCACATTTAGGTTAGGGTTTCAGGTTTTCTTAGCAATAACTACATGGCAGACCTAAGCTAACCACTACAGGTACACCAGGGCAATAGGTTGCACAAGTCAGGGCATTGCTATCTCTATAACAATTTACAGATAGACTGCGGTTAGAAGTTTGGTGGCACTGGAGTTAAGATTAGATATTAGCAAGTATTCAACTAACAGCTGCCGAAAGGTGCATACCAAATGTGCTCAAACTGCATACAGGGCCCCCCTACTTTGTTTATTTATGACTTCTTTGGATGCTGTATCTATGTGGACCTAAAAGTTAAGGTGTTATTTCCAGCACTGACTGACTAATCAAAACTGGCCCAAATCTGCCAGCAGTACATATTAGAAAAACACTGAGTTTTTCAGTGGAGTTTGTCCCATCCTACCCATGTGAAAATAACTGCATCTGACCCCCCCCCCCCATTAAGACACTTGCTCTGTAGTAGTCACATTGTTAGGATTACATTTAATCTACAATATAGCTTTTAAGGAATGGCAACCAATTTCACGTTACTGCATAGTTATCACAAATCTACAAACTAACATCAGTACATTTCTGCTGTGTTGCTGCAAGTAGTTTGCAAAATCTAAGACTAGAAGCACACTCAGGACTGAGACCTGGGAGAAGCCTAGATTACATCTGTATATAGTGGCTAGTATATTTTGCCAGGTAACAGCCAGTGTTCTTTCAAGGAATACCATGGCTGCTGGTTCAGTGGGTGTTAGGGTCAACTTTCCCTGCAAGAAGTTCAACTACCAAGCTGTAGATAGATTTCCATTTGAAAAAGGTTCTATTCACATTTGTTCATGTTTTACTGTTGATCCTTCATCAGTTCCCAAATATTTATAAACTCCCTCTTGCTCAAGTTCTTTTATATCACATTCCTGTCCCAAACTGATGTTTTCTCGGTGCTGCAGCTTTCCTGTTTTAATGGTTGCTTTTGCACATTTATCAAGACCAAATGACATTCTTGCATCATCTGAAAAACGTTTGACCAATTGCAGTTGTGTTTTCAGTTCCTCACCTGATGAACTATACAGCTGTAAATCAACAACAAAAAGATGAGAAGTCTTTATACTTTGTTGTTTTCTGGGAGCTAAATTATAGCCATGCACTAATCTGTTAAGCAGACAGCTTAATGGGTTAAGGGCAAGACAAAAGTGCAGCGATGACAGAATCATCCTGGAATATCCCTCTTTGAATTTTTAGTCCTGGAATGAATAATTTGTCCTTTATCATGGCTTAACTGCAAAGTGGTTTGCCACTGTTTCATGTTCGCTGTAATGTAAGTGCAGGGTGTATCTTATACATTTTTAAGCACTCTTATCCATGGATGTAGGATACTCTTAAAGGTTTTTTTTGTAGTCTATCCATGCCATACTTAGATTCCTCCTCTTTTTACAGTTCTCCATTATGACTTTATTTAACAACAAATAATCCTTTGTTCCACATGACTTGATTGTATTGCCCTTTTTTTCTATTGCCATGAATGAGTTTTCTTCTAAGTAAGTATAAACCCTGTCGGCATCAAGTGCATTGTATAGTTTATACGTCGTCGGAAGGCAAGTTATTGGTCTATAGTTTTTAGGACAGCTTACAGGTTCGCTTTCAAGTAGGAGTGTTGTTTTTCCTGTTGTTAATCAGGTTGGTGTCTATTCGGGGTGCACATAAAAATACTTCTAACTCTTGGCTAAATCTTCACGTAAAGATGTTAATACTTTGAGCCAGAAGTTGGGTACGGCATCTGAGCCTGGGGTTTTCCAATTAGGAGCTTTTCTCAACTTTGTTTCAATCTCTCTAGCCATTACTTCATCCCATTTCATATCCTGTACATTTGAACTTCTTATTCCTTCTTTTAATTCTTTTATTCATTTAGCATCTTTGTTAATGTTCTACAGGCTCTTCATAGATATTTCTCCAAAACGCTTCGTCCTCTTTTTTTTGGTGATGTTCAATTCATTTTTGCCTTGTTTCCTTATTCTCTATAAAACATTTTTGGGTCATCAATAATTTGCTTATTTTGTACTTTTCTTTTATATTTACCTACATAATTTCAAGTTTTTTTCTGCCTGTGCCGATATTACTTTTAGTTTATTTTTTTGCAAAAGTACAAGATCGATCCTGATCTGTTCGGATTCTGTGCATTGCTTTTATCACATCCATCTTTGAGTAATTTTGTTGATGTTTCCTCTTCTATACTCCAAACAGTGACACCTCGTCTTACTTTCTTTATAGTTCTCTATTCGATACTTGCATGATGGCATTTGATTTCTCCCCTTCCGTTCCCTTACTGCCCTGTGTTTTTATGATAAAACATTGTTATTTAGTTGCACAGTAATATATCCCATTTACATGTTACATTGGATGAATTTCTATGAATAGCCCTAATTACTGTGTTCATTTATTTTATCAAGCTTCTAACTTTTGGGGTTTTATTGACTTTCTGTAGTCTATTCTTAATATCTGTCCATCTCTATTAAATCAAGCAACTCTTCTCTTAGACCATTTTCCTCTAAACTGCGGGCACATTCTTTGTTCTCCATTTCCTGCGGGCATTCTATAAGAGTTCCACAGTATCTTTCTGTCCCATATTCTCTTCAGTTTCATCCTGTGTCATGCATTGCTCTTGCATATGGGAACTCACTGGCCTGTCACTCCACAACATTGACTCTCAAGGGTTACCACATCGTCCTGTTAATTCCACTGCTGTGCAACGCCAGCTGAACTTCTGCATTGGCTTCCTATGGAAGGCTAAGTTAGGATATGAGGTAGTGGGTAGTGCCATCTGTGCCAGAGAGAGTACGGTAGTGAGCGTGTAACATATGCCAGCATAGCTAGCTGGAGCTTTGCAACATGTTTTATGTCATTTGACTATCACAATGATTTGTACAGACGCTTGTGTTAAAAATCCATCAACAGTGGGTCCTACTGGACAGGAGAGAGATATATGTGTATGTATGTATGTCAGACAGTATTATTATAACTGAATAAACATACATGTTTTAATAGAGAATTATGGAAGGGAAGAGGTCAGTCTCAGTTCAGCTAATTTTAAACAGGTTGAAAATTAAATGGGTTGGTTTAGGTCATAAAAGACTATCTTAAAGGTCTGATTGCAGCCAAAGACAAAAAAAAAATCTGAAAACCAGCACTAGGAATCTTATTGTATTGTCCTTAGGGGTGAACTAATTGCTACCCTGGAAGGGTGGATGTTTTTGAAACTGTTTTATAGCTTTCAGATGCTGCAACAGATCTTAGCAAAGCTCTGAGTGTGTATTGTACAAGAGCCAGGTGGCCAGATGTGATGTCACTCTATAACCAGCACTGGAAATTACTTTCTTTAAGATATTAGTGAGAGATGACAGAACTCTCACGGCAGTAATTTGTTTTCTGGAATCTGACAGGAAAGATCTGTCACAGATATCTCACACAACCACATACCACATCTTGCCTTGCTGTAGTAAGCAACTTAACTAGGGAACAGTAATTCTTTAGTCAGTCTGGAAAATATAGTGAGATTAGTTAAGTATTTTTTTTTTTTGCATCTGTGTGAATCTATCCAACTGTGTTATTTTTTTTATATCTCCTGTGATTGAAACTCTGGTGTTTATTGTAATTAGATATTCAGTATTCTCTTGTTTTTTATGTTTTTATTTATTATTAAATACTTCTATACCTTTCATGGTGGTTGGTCTTTTAGAGAACACTTTTAACATCTTAAGAGTACTTACTTTAGTGACAATGTGGCTGCTCCTGAAAGCTTTGCTGCATTGGTCAAAATCTACCATTTGTATTCGTATTAATTTTACTCAGCAAAATTGGGTACCCATTAATAGCCTCAGAGTAGCTGACTGGTGGCAGCATAATTACCTTATAGTCTGGGCAGAGGGGACACAGCTGGTAAATCTGTGCCAGCCTTTTGTGTGTGTGTGTGTGTGTGTGTGTGTGTGTGTGTGTGTGTGTGTGTGTGTGTGTGTGTGTGTAGATCAAATATCCTGTGGGTGTGTGAGCTGCTTGGAACAGGGGTAAAAGCTCCAAGAGAGTGAGAGAGAGAGAGAGAGACACAGAGAGAGTGAGCAAAAGAGAGAGAGAGAGAGAGTGAGCAAGAGAGAGAGAGAAAGAGCAAGAGAGAAAGAGCGAGAGAGCAAGAAAAAGAGAGCAAGAAAAAGAGAGCAAGAGAGAGAGATAGTGAGCAAGGGAGAGAGAGTGAGAGACTGAGGGGGGAAGAGAGACAGAGGGAGAGGGAGAATGAGAGAGGAGATTGAGGGAGAATGAGAGAGGAGATTGAGGGAGACAGAGTGAGAGACTGAGTGAGACAGAGTGAGACAGAGTGCGTGAGTGAGAGACAGAGTGCGTGAGTGAGAGACAGAGTGCGTGAGTGAGAGACAGAGTGCGTGAGTGAGAGACAGAGTGCGTGAGTGAGAAAGAGTGAGAGAGTGAGAAAGAGTGAGAGAGTGCGTGAGTAAGAAAGAGTGAGAGAGTGCATGAGTGAGAGTGAGGCAGAGACAGAGTGAGGGGGAGAGAGAGTGGGAGTGAGGGAGAGAGAGTGAGTGAGGGAGAGGGAGAGAGAGGGAGTGAGGGAGAGAGAGAGAGAGAGTGAGGGAGAGAGTGAGGGAGAGAGAGTGAGTGTGAGTGAGAGAGTGTGTAAATGAGAGAGTGTGAGGCAGAGAGCAAGGGTGAGAGTGAGGCAGAGAGAGTGAGGGAGTGAGATTGAGGGGGAGAAAGAGTGGGAGTGAGGGAGAGAGAGCGAGAGAGAGAGAGAGGGGGAGGGAGAGAGAGAGAGAGAGGGAGAGAAAAAGTGAGAGTGAAAGAGAGAGGGTGACAGAGTGAAAGAGTGAGTGATAGAGAATGAGAGTGAGTGAGAAAGAGAGAGGGAGGGGAGAGAGAAATGAGAGTGGGTGAGGGAGAGATGGATTGAGGGAGAGAGTGAGGAAGAGAGTGTGAGAGAAAGAGTGAGAAAGAATGTGAGAGAGAAAGTGAGCGAGAGACAGCAAAAGAGAGAGTGAGAGAGTGAAACAGAAAAAGAGAGGAAGAGAGTGAGAGAGTGAGAAAGAGGGAGGAGAGAGAAGGGGAGTGGGAGGAGAGAAAGGGAGAAGAGGGAGAGGGACGAGCGGGAGAGAGGGAGAGAGAGAGGGATGAGAGAGAGAGAGAGAGAAGGAGAAGGAGAGAGGTAGAGAGAGAGAGGTGGAGGGGAAGGGGAGAGAGAGTGAGAGGGAGAGAGAGAGGGAGTTAGAGGGAGAGACGGAGGGAGAGCAAGACAGAGGGAGGGGGAGAGAGGGAGGAAGAGAGAGCAGGAGGAAGAGAGAGAGAGGGAGAGGGAGAGAGAGAGAGAGAGAGAGAGAAGGAGAGAGGTGGGCGAGAGAGGGGAATGGAGAGAGAGTGAGATGGAGGGAGAAGGGGGAGAGAGGGGAGGGAGAGAGAGAGGAGAGGGAGAGGGAGGAGAGGAGGGGAAGGGAGGAGAGAGAAAGAGGGAGAGAGGGAGAGAGGGAGGGAGAGGGAAGGTGAGAGAGGGAGGGAGAGAGAGAGGGAGGGAGAGACAGGGGGAGACAGGGTGGGAGAAAGGGGGAGACAGAGGGTAAGAGGAAGGGAGGGTGCGAGAGAGTGAGGAAGGGAGAGAGAGAGAGGGAGTGAGAGGGGGAAAAAGAGAGGGGAGGGAGAGGGAGGGATGGAGAGGGGAGACAAAGGGAAGGAAAGGGAGAAGGAGAGAGAGTGAGAGGGAGGGAGAAAGGGGAGACAGAGGGAGGGAGAAAGTGGGAGACAGAGACAGAGTGGGAGAGAGAGGAAGGGAGAGAGAGTGAGAGAGGGAGGGAGAGAGGGAGGGAGAAAGAGAGAGAGAGGAGAGGGAGAGAGAGGAGAGAGAGGGGAGAGAGAGGGAGAGAGAGGAGAGAGAGGAGAGAGAGAGGGAGAGAGAGGGGAGAGAGAGGGGAGAGAGGGAGAGAGGAGAGAGGGAGAGAGAGGGGAGAGAGAGAGGGAGAGAGGAGAGAGAGAGGGGAGAGGGAGAGAGAGAGGGGAGAGGGAGAGAGGGAGAGAGAGAGAGAGAGAGAGAGAGGGAGAGAGAGAGAGAGAGGAGGGAGAGGGAGAGAGGGAGGGGGGAGAGAGTGAGAGATAGAGGGAGAGGGAAAGAAAGAGAGAGAGGGAGAGATGGAGAGGGAGAGATAGAGGGAGAGGGAGAGATGGAGAGGGAGAGAGAGGGAGAGGGAGGGAGAGGGAGAGGGAGGGAGAGGGAGAGGGAGGGAGAGGGAGGGAGGGAGAGGGGGAGAGAGAGGGGGAGAGAGAGAGAGGGGAGAGAGAGAAATAGAAGGAAGGAGAGAGGGAGAGAGAGAGTGAGGGAGGGAGAGTGAGAGAGAGAGGGAGAGAGAGAGAGAGGAAATATTCAGAAAATATTCCATTAACTTCAACTTCTATTTTTTTTTAACTTCTACTATAGTAATGTTCTGTTTTACATTCCCCTTTGTGATATTTTTTATACTGTGAAATTTTCCATATCTGGATGTCTTTACCTCAAGAGAGCTAGAACCATAGGATGGGGGAGGGAGCATCCCCCCAACTTTCACAGCTAGACCATCTTGTCACTTAGAGAAAGAGCTAAAAATTAAGCCTGATCCAGCACTAAGCGAGACAGACTTACGGGGGGGGGGGCACCCTGGCCACAGCGTCTTCTTTAAGGAGGACCCATGAGTGCATCGCACACCAGTGCGGATTAATACACCTATGCGTGCACCGAATTGAAACTGTTCCATTGGCTGAGTGAGGTAAGTGTGTGAGCCAGAGCCTCATCACAACCACCTCATTTTAAGGAGAGTTTTCCACCCCCCGAGTGTATCACTGTTACTTGCGTGTGCGTGAGTGTGAGTGTGTGCATATAAAATGCCCCAGTTGGGTATACTTGATGGTTACTGTTACTCAGGCTCAAACCCTGTACCTTCAGTACAAGAAACAAGAGCCTGAATGCTCTACCCATACCACCACTTGTGATTCAAGGAGTGGAGTCCATAGCTCTCAACTTGTGATTCAAGGAGTTTAGTCCATAGCTCTCAACTGTCTAGGATGTCATAGAATATTTGGCTCATACTTTTGGTCTGTTCCTCTTAAAATTTGTGGTTTCCTGGCAAATCAGTAAAAACTGAATTCACTAAATAATGATAGCCCTTTAAACAGGGAAACACAAGGTAACGCAAAACACTTTATTCTAGCAACTTTCTAAGATTATACAAGCAATGTTTAAAATGTGTCCCTGGTTTTGGGCCTTTGCACCCCCCCCCCAAAATAAATGTTGGCTTTTTCTAGATTTCTTGTGCTGTGAAATTGAGTGATTTAGCTGAGCGTCAAGTGGGTTTTATAAGCAGCTGAGAGCTTCAGGGAAGAGAAGTTTAGTGCTGTTTATGCCAACTCGGTTTCCATTGTTAGTAGCACAACAGGTAGCATACTTGCTTTTTATGCAGAAGGCTGTGGGTTCTACTCCCACAGTATGCAGATGGATAGCTGATACTGTACTGACTTGTACTTTAAAGGGAGTGAATGCCCTCCTTTGGAGGAGCTGTCTAGTAATGATGAACCTGTTAAGCAGTTTGCCATCCACTCCCTATTGCAATATTACTAGCTTATTATTTAATGTAACATAGGCAATTTATTCTTCAAGGGCAACAGGCACTTTACTTGTAGATGAACCAATGAAATATAAAGTTGCTTGCTAGCAGCAACCTCTTCATTAGTTACAGATCCATTTAATATGAAATTATTTAGATGACTTACTTCTGCAGAGATTTTGTATATTTACTGATATTGGTGGATTTGTAATGAGAGATGTTTGAGTGGCCTTTTATGATTGAAATTTTCTGAAATGGGTAGTTTTGCCATTACTGGTTCATACATTTTGCTTCATTGCTTAGTAGAAGACTATTCAAAACTAAAACTACAAATTTAAAACACATTATAACAAGTGGTGCTGTATTACACAAGGAATCTAATTTAATACAATCAGGAAGATGAATCAAAGCCCTAAAAATGTGTAAGGAGCCTACGGTTTTGAAAGCAGCCCAGAGGTAAGCTTAGTCCTCCACTGGCCAGATGTAAAATGAATGTGGGTTTTCATGCCGTTTCAATGAATGTGAGTTTCAAGGGCAAAGAAGTTTACTGCTCATGCTAAACCTGTTTTCATTGCAAGACTGGTTGTTTAGCAAATGGCTTAGTGTTTGTGGTATTTTATTTCAATAGCTGTAATTATTGTAGAAGTAAATAAGAAAACAGTATGCTGACCAGTTTGAACAGCGTTTATGGTAACTGAGGAGAAATAGCCAAGTAATGCCACACTGGAGTGGCTGCAGATGGAGCTGCTGCTGGAGCAGTACGGGGTTGCTGCAGGAGGGGCTGCTCTGGGGGTCCTAATCTATTACCCTGCCTAGGACCCCATTTAACCATGATCCAGCTCTGGTATTTTGCACTGTTACTTACTATAAATGATCAGAAGTTGGAATGAAATGACAAAGTACCAGTTGTAAAAAAATAAGCACTTTCATTCGGTTTGACAAAGGAAACAAAGAGCTTATTATTTTATTTTTTTTTACAACTGACCATTGTTTCATTCCAACTTCTGATATTTTATGGTTTTCACTGCTATTTAATTAATAACAGTCATTTTGTTGAACATGTCAATGCAATTCTGTGGATTGTGGACCTCAACTGAAGTGGCAGCAGCCCAACCGGTTACATTCTGGGCAGTCATTTATGAGATTATGAGGATGATATCAAGGCTTAATGCAGGCAAGAAAAGTACAGTTTTGTACCTACCATAAATGTAGATGTCCGATAGGTATGCATCTGCAGTCCTAACATATGGGTTGTCCTGCCTTAGGCAGCCTCTCGGTCGGCCGGATTCCAAAGTCTGGGTCTGGCCTCGGCTGATGTCGCACTTCACCCGACGTCATAGCTCCTGGGGTATAAAGGCATCAGCCGACGCCATTTTCCTCAGTGTTTCTTGCCCCAGATGCCAGGTGCCCTCTAGGAAGGCTAAATTTGGATAAATGTAGCAAATTCCAAACAGTAGAAAGCAAAAAATATATATACATATATACATAACAAACAAATACACCATAATAGATTCCCCCAGCTAGCTAAAAGAGGAATAATACCCTAGGAATACCACAGAGGGGAAGGAGGGTGGGTAATCCTGACTGCAGATGCATACCTATCGGACATCTACATTTATGGTAGGTACAAAACTGTACTATGTCCTTCAAGGATGCATCTGCAGTCCTAACATATGGGTAGAATACCATAGCCAAACTGGGGGAGGAGGCACTAAGATAATGATGGTGTAGTTAAGATCCCTTGCAAAACAGCAGTTGCAAAACCTGCTCGGGATCTGGAGTATAAAGGAAGATTATAATGCTTGGCAAATGTATGCACGGAGCTCCAAGTAGCAGCTTCTAAAATGTCTTTGGTAGCCACTCCTCGTAGGAAAGCTGTAGTGGTGGCTGTAGCTCTTGTGGAGTGAGGCCTGATATTTTCAGGAGCTGTCTTTCCATGAAATGAGTAGCAGAATCTAATGCAATTTCCTATCCATTTTGAGATTGTCTGTTTTGAAATTGCTTTTCCTTGCACTCCTGTTGCATATGCTACCAGAAGCTTGTCAGTTTTTCTGCTGGCCTTAGTTCTGTCCAGACAGTAGTTCTGTCCAGACAGTAGCGTAGTTGTCTGTGTACATCCAAGGTGTGTAGTAGTCTTTCCCCCCTGTTCTGTGGGTTGGGGAAGAATGTAGGTAAATGTATAGCTTGGTTCAAGGATACCCTGGAGACCACCTTTGGCATAAAAGTAGGATTGGTTCTCAGAGACACTCTATCCTGATGGAAGATAAGGAAAGGCTGCACTGCCATTAATGCCTGTAACTCAGATACCCTTCTTGCTGAAGTGATTGCTAGCAGGAAGGCAGTTTTCCAAGATAAGAACTGTAAGTCTGCAGTTGCTGCTGGTTCAAAAGAGGGAAGTGTTAATTTTTCTAGCACAAAGTTGAGATCCCATGCAGGTAGAGGTGGTTTCCTTGGAGGCTTTACGTTTTTGATTCCTCTCAAGAATTGCCTGAGGAGAGGATGAGAGAAGACAGGAGGATCCATGTTGTACTCTGCTGAAATTGCTGATGCATGAATCTTAATGGAGGAGTAGGACAGGCCACTGTGGAACAGTTCTGCTAAGTATTCCAGGATGTGTGCTAGGTTTGCCAGTGTGACATTCTCTCCCTTTTCTGCACTCCAAATGAGGAATCTTTTCCATTTGGCTGAGTATGTTTTCCTTGTAGAGGGTCTGCGAGCCTCCAGAATAATGTCCTTAACCCTCTGAGATAAATCAGGTTGGTTTTGTTTTATGCAATTTTCCAAGCAGTTAGCTGCAGCGTTTTCAAGTTTGGATGCAGGGTCTTGTAGTTGTTCTGCGTTAGAAGTAAGGGGCATAGAGGTAGAGGCCATGAGTGCGTCCGAGACATGCTTCTCAGTAGCGGGTACCAATGTTGTCTTGGCCAGTCTGGAGCTATCAGGATTACCTTTGGCTGTTCCTCCCTGATCTTCAGTAGGACTTTGTACATCAAAGGAAGAGGTGGAAAGGCATATGCTGTCAGAGCCTCCCAGCTGAAAGAAAGGGAGTCCACCCTCCAAGCAAGTGGGTGGTATACTCTTGAGCAGAATTTCTTCAATTGGTGGTTGTGTGGGGAGGCGAACAGGTCTATCTCTGGCATTCCCCATTTCTTTGTTATGGTTTTGAAGATATCTGGATGCAGCATCCATTCGTGAGCATCCGTGGTAGTTCTGCTTAAGCTGTCTGCTAGTGAATTCTCTTTTCCTGGTACAAATCTGGCCTGCAGTTGGATGTTGAGATTCAGGGCCAAGTTCCACAGGTCCATTGCCATCCGGCATAGAGGATATGAGTGTGTACCTCCCTGTTTGTTGATGTACCACATGACTGTGGTATTGTCCGTCCTTATCAGCAGGTGTCCCTGATGGAGGAATGGTCTGAATGCCTCGATTGCATGTTTCACTGCCAGCATCTCCTTTAGATTTATGTGTAGATTCTGCTGGTCTTGGGACCATAGGCCTTGGATACACTTGTCTTCCATGTGCGCCCCCCAGCCTAGGTCTGAGGCGTCCGTGGTAATGGTCTGCCTTGGATGTGGTTTGTGGAAAGGCAATCCTCTGTTTATCTGACAGGCTTGAGCCCACCACAGGAATTCTTTTTTCAGACATGGAATGATTGGTATCTGGGCTTCTAGACTGTGTTTGTGTTGAGACCATACATTCCTTAGGTACCATTGTAGCTTTCTCATATGCAGCCTGGAATGTGGGATCAATATTATGCAGGATGCCATGTAACCTAGGGCTTGCAGGACTTTCCTTGCAGTAAGCTGAGTTTGTGTTGTTAATGCCATGAAGTAGAGAGGTAGTTGCTTTTGTTTTTCCTCTGTGAGAAAAGCCATCTGATTTATTGTATCCAGCTCTGCCCCCAAAAATGTTATCCTTTGGGATGGTACTAGTCTTGACTTTTGAATGTTGACTGTGTATCCCAAGGCTTGCAGCAGTTGCATGACATCGGCCAAATCCTTTAATAATTTTGTCTTGTTGTCCGCTTGTATTAGGCAGTCGTCCAGGTATGGGTAAATCTGAATTCCCTGAAGCCTGCAATGAGCAATTACTGATGCCAGGCATTTCGTGAATACTCTAGGCGCAGTAGATAAGCCAAAGGGCAATGCTGAGAATTGATAATGCTCTGATCCTGCAAGAAATCTGAGGTGTCTTCTGCAATCTGGTCGTATAGGGACGTGCAGGTATGCCTCCTTGAGATCTAGAGTCACCAGCCAAGACTCCTTGCCCAACATGGGAAGAAGCTGCTGTAAGGTCAGCATTTTGAATTTTGGAACAATGAGATAAGTGTTCAGTGCGGACAAGTCGAGAATAGGCCTCCATTGATTTTCTTTTCTTGGTACAAGGAATAGTCTGGAGTAAAATCCTTGGCCTTGTTCCATAGGTGGTACCTTTTCTATTGCTCTCATTCTTAGTAAACTGTTGATTTGTTTTAGAGCCTCTGTTTTTTGGCTTGGTGGAAGGTTTGGCATTCCTCTCTTTTTTGGTTGAGTGTGGAAGTGAAACCTGTAGCCCTTGTCTATTGTTTGTAAAGTCCATTTGTCTCCTGTAATGTAATGCCAGTTTTCTGAAAATAAGGCTAGCTTTCCGCCCAAGGGCACTTCCAGTTGTTCCCTGGTAGGCAGAATCAGAGCCAAGTCATTGTGTCTGTCCTGTGGAAGTGGTTGTAGTCGCAGCTGTGGCAGCACTTCTCTGGTTGGCAGGTTACCATTGACGACCCCTGTCGGCACCCCTTGATTGACTTCTGCCTCTTGGGCGTCTATTTCTGCCTCTCTGTGCTCTGGAGGTGTCTGGAAAGGACCAATTCTTTGAGGGCCAATTTCTGCTAAACCTCGGAGGTTGGACCTGCAAAAAATCCTTGACTGTTTGGACAGATTTTGCTTTTTCTTCCACTTTCTTTAGAACCTCCTGTGCAGGGGAGCCAAACAAACTTTGTTTCTCCATAGGAGCGTCTAGGAGTTTAGACTTAACATGGTCTGGTAAGGATTGTTCTTTTAACCAGGCATGCCTTCGAATCACTGCTCCAGTCATAGCTGATCTAAAAGAAGCCTCCAGTGCATCATAGCCACATTTTAAAAAGTGATTACTGACCTGCTGAGAGTTATGTACCAAATCCTGAAGGGACTTGCAGTCTATAGGTTCAGGAGAGGCCAGCTTTTTATTTAGCTGGTCTAACAAAAATTCCTGGTACTGTATCATGTGAAATTGACAGTTTAAAGCCCTGGCAGAAAGAGTAGCAGATGTATAAACCTTTTTACCCCATCTCTCTAATGCTCTAGATTCCCTTTCAGAGGGAAGAGGGTTTTTGGCAGAGGCAGCTGCAACACCTTTAGGGCCCTGAGAAATGGTTTCTGGGTCTGCAACATGAGCCTTATACAAGTGGTAATGAGAGTCAGGGACCCTGTAATATCTGTCAGGTTTGGCAGGGGCCGGAGGAAGAGAATCAGGTGTAGTACTGGCACCATTATATGCATCATCAACAACTGATAGTACAGGTGGTATGGCTAAAGGCCTATGCTGTGGTAAGTGTAAAAAAGTCCTTAGCCGTTTTCTAGAATCAGAAAAATCTTGGCCCTGCCATTGGAAGTGTTCCCTCATTGAGTGAAGGGTTTCCCCAAATGAAAATTCTTCGGGAGGTGAAGCAGAAGGAATGGAATCTTCTGCATCAGAATCCTCATAAGGTGAGTATGGACCTTCCTGATGGTCAGATAACTCTGAACCGTCCGAGGAATAGTCCGAAGAGAGAGGTTCAGGGGGTTCAGTCCTAGGCCATTTATCAGGAGGGGGTTGAGAGGCCCTGTCTGGGTGAGGTTGGGATCCCCTGATCAAAGAAATAAGGTCCTCAGCAAGGCTGAGAATCTGGGAACTTGAGGTAGGCCTGTGAGAGGGAGCCTTTGTAGGTAAGGCCTTGGAAATTCTGGCTGCTTTAGCCCTAGAGAAAGTCTTGATAGACATAGAGGCAGGGGGTCTTGCAGCCCCACGTGCAGGAGTAGAGATGTCCAACGGAATAGTGTCAGACAAATCGTGGGTGTCTGCTTCTGCAGCAGTAATGTCTGTAGCTGATTCAGCCATGGCCTGTGTGGCCTCGGTTATCGGAGGCATGCTTTCGGCCGAAGGGAGAACCGAGGTCTCGGTTTCAGCCGAAACCGAGACACTCGCGGTAGGCCTAACCGTGGTTTCGGCCGAAACCGCGGGCTGCGAGTGTCGGTCCTTTTCCTTGCGTTTTTTAGCTAAATGAGTAGTCAGAGTTTCCGACGGCATTTTATATGCAAAAGTGGAGCCAAAAAACTCTTCTGCGAACTCCGACCGACGTCTGAGTGTCTGTCGGTTGAAGGAAGCGCAGGCTAAACAAGCTGATACGTCGTGGTCTGGGCCTAAGCAAGGAAGGCAGTAAGAGTGGAAATCCTTATGAGGTATTTGTTTCCCACAAGTTAAACAATTATTTACTTTGACATCGGCTGAGGCAAGAAAGAGTCCCCAACGGGGTACTTAGCTTTTTTAGAAGTCTTCGGTAGTAGAAATCTCTGGATCTGACCGACCGGCACTTGCGAACAGCTTCTGCTTCGGGCACCGCGCGGCAAGAAAGACTGAGGAAAATGGCGTCGGCTGATGCCTTTATACCCCAGGAGCTATGACGTCGGATGAAGTGCGACATCAGCCGAGGCCAGACCCAGACTTTGGAATCCGGCCGACCGAGGGGCTGCCTGAGGCAGGACAACCCATATGTTAGGACTGCAGATGCATCCTTGAAGGACATCTGGAATAACTTTGCTGTTATTGTGTTTTCAAAAGGTAATACAGTTTCTTCCTTGCCTTAACTCATTTTTTTTTGTATTAATGCAAGTTGGCCTCAGTTTTGTTAGATTTTTGAAGTCATGCCAGAAACATTAATTTACTTAAAAGAACAATAAAAAAATACGGTGTAATTTTTATTCTGCTTATAAAAAGTTAGAGCTTCTTACCTGACTTTAAGCCTTCAGTTAGTTTATTATTGTTGTTATTTTTCAAGTTGCCCAGTTTCTTGAACTTTTTTTAATTTAACTGAACAAATAAAAAAAATGCAACAGGTCGAGCTTGAAAGTGGTAAACAGCTTTTGCTCACAGTTCTTATTTAAACTTCAAAATGTCATAGCTCAAGGGATAAACCCCAAAAATTAATGGGTCGGGATAAAGATCAAAGTTTCAGAATCAGGGGCAGATTTTAAGATTGTTCTTGTATGGTTTGTTGAGAGAATAACAGGTTTTGCATTAGCCTGCATTTTCTGAAGGATATGAAGTCTAGAAGTCTGAAACTCGAGTGTTCATCATTATTGAAGTTTTGCAATCCTCATAAATTTGCCAGAAAATCACACATTATGAGGAACAGCCCAAAAATGAGACAGAATCAGGGATAGTCAAACATATGCTCTGATCTCTCAACCTCTTAGGGCAAGAATCGGGAGAAAGTGTGAAAGGCTCAAAATCATGGGCAAATTTTAAGCTTTACTCTGGACACCAAAGCAATGGATGAAGGTAAAACAGTTATCACATTACCTTGACCTGGCCAAGTCTTTTGACACAATATTCTTCTTTTGTACTATTCCTGAGTAGGGTAATCTAGGAGCAAACACTTTCTGCACTAGCTGGATTGCTAACTTGCTCACAGGATGCAGGAGATCAAAATAGGGGAAGTTACATCTAGAAAGAGACCAGTCACCAACGGACTCCCTCAAGGTTCGGTGCTGAGACTTTCTTTTTGGCATACACATCTCAAAAGTAAAAGGAAATACCAAAGGCCTTTGGCAGACATGACTGCAAGCTACAAGCAGTTATTGAATCCCCAAATGACTTAATCATCATGCAAGAAGGTTTGTCCCAAACAATAACTGGTGCCAGAATCAGGAAATGTTAATTCAAGCACCAAAAGGGAAAATGGCTAAACTTAATGTCCTCCGAGTGAACCTACATTGTGGTAGTAAATCAGTTTTACAAAATTGCCCTTTTTTAGATCACTAAGTGCCGCCCCACTTCAGCATCTTCCGGTGCCTCTGCTTTACCTGCATTTCTCTTTGAATATCTTTGGGGCTGCATTTTTTTGTACCGATTAATTTAGCTTTCTCCTTTGCATAAACATTGCTTCATATCAGATCTCGCTTTCTTTCCCTGTGTCCATATTTCTTTTTTATACCTTTCAAAAATCTTTATATTTTGTTCTTTATACTTTTGCACATCCTCAGTTGCTTCTTTTTTCAAAGAGCTCAAGGTTTCTTGGTCTATGTAATGTTTTTCCAAAAATTTTTATTTGGTCTGGTTAGCAGTTTTGGAAGATTTGGTCTGCTGTAATTTTCCTTAAGATCTTCCATCCAAAACTGTATTCTCTATATCTCTAAGTCCTTCTCCCCAGTTCATCTTTAACCTTTTCCACACTCATTTATAACCTTTTCTACTCAAGTCATTTATATCACCCTTAGATGCATAGCCCTTAAAGTATCCCTTCATCTTGGGTAACCCTATGTTCTTTTGAAAGAATCAGCTTATTCCACTTACCTCTTGCTGTCTTCCCTTCCCAAATAAATTCCTTCAACTCTATTAGTTATCCACAACTTCCACTCTGGTTGATAAAAAAATATGCCTGACCTGTATGAAAGACCAAGCAGATTAAAAACATCTTTACTGCTTGCATCTTACTACCCACATCCGTAACCAACAGCTTCCAGTTCCTAAAGTTTTGTATCATCTTAGTTTGGTCTCTTCCCAGATATCCTTAGCCACCATAATGGAATTCTTTTTAATCTATACACCTTAACACTTCAGCTTCTATTCTCATAAGCATAAGTACTTCTGAGTCAATTAATGCATGGGTACATAGCCTTCCTCTACAGCCTTTGTTTTAGCTTCATTTGTTTTATATCCCACTAATATGCCATAATGACAAAACATCCATTTCTGGGTTTACGAATACAAAAATATTCTTCTGTGAACAGACAAAACTAAAAAGGGGGGAACAGGTTAGGTATTGGTGACATGGAAGTTGTTAAAATGTGCAAAGATGTCCACTCCAATGGCACGTCAGTCCTACCAGAAGAATATAGGAGGCTATTTCATCCTAGGCTTTTGCCTCACAAAGAAAACAAGATTTCTTTGCTAGAGCTAGAATACACCTGCACAAAAAATAAAAAGGAATATCCATGGCAGGAGAGTGGTCCCTGAAGGCATTTTTTATGCTGGCCTTCTGTGAACACCTGACAACAGGTGCCAAGCTCTGAAGCACACAATAATTCTACAGAACTCTAAGCTCTTGAGAGTCGGAAATGTTTGTATCCTGTTGCTGGCCACACACAGGGACAGTGGTACTAGGGACACAGGAGAAGATGTCAAAGCTGTGGAATGACAAGGTTGTCCTTGCAAAGATGCCTTCAGGCCCTTGTATGAATGATGTGGAAGGCCCTTGTATGAATGATGTGGACTGGAAAAAGACTTCAGATACACTGCCTTGAAAAACATAAGCAGCATTTTATCCACTTTATACTGGCCCCCAGAACAATCACTTGCTCTTCTAGATAATGATTACATCTTGGAAATTAGCATGTCCCTTACCCCAAGACCAAAAAGTTGTTATTCTGTAATGATCTTAGAATACCAGACTTTCAGAGCAGAGTCTTCATTAAACAAGGCATTATGAATATGCTGAAATGCTTCATAGTTCTCACCAAGGTAGAATGAACACTGAAGCTTAAAATAATTGAGTGACATCAACCATAGGCATTTGTGCTGGTACTTTTTTCCTAGGGCTGCTTTAACCTTAGAAAGACTTCCAAAAATAATAGGCAAAAAGATTAAAATACAGAAAAGCAGCAATACAGCAAGCTCTACAAAACAGCAGAAACATTTCCACTTTGCATGCTTAACATAGCTAAAAATATGGCCTTATGAAGCAACAGACAGACTTCCAGTTGGTACAGCAGGTCACCTCTCCATGCCATATCTACCAATGTCTGTGGCAAAGGGAAAGTATGGCCCTGCAAAGTGACAGCCAAAGCTGCTGAAGTCAGTCAGTTCTTCCCTAACCTTATGCAAACGTAACTTAGACCAAGGGATAGGAAATCACTAATGTACCTCTGATTTGGCACCTACATCTTTAATGGACATGGGCAGTTTCTGAATACTTTACCTGTACAAGCCTACACTCTAACTGTAAAATTCCTTGGGATATTAAAACATGTCAGCAATATTTTGGTAAATTTGGGGAAAGATTGGTTAGGATTTAAAAAAAAAAGCAAGCTCTTGGACCAATAGCCTAGTAACCACCTATGAACAAAGTCAGATGCCCTTCTACAATTCATCTCCCACTCACTGTGTATTAAACTACAAGCAGTGGTAAATACCTGGAGACTGTCAAACAAAACTGTAATTATAAAGGGCATTTACTAAACAACACAGGAGTAACAGCAGTAAGATACTAGGGTTATGCTCAAGCAAGGCTGAGACCCTTGGATGCTTGGAAAAAGCTGACCAGATGACATTAGTGGAAAGACTTAAATGGAAATAATACCACAAAGATCCTCACAGAAAAAAGCCAAGTTATTTCTGTTGTCTCCAAAGCCCACAACTACCTTATTTCTAACAATTACTTAGACATTCTAAGTTCGATTTAAAGTTTTGTTTTTGTGGGGGAAGGGGGAATGGCCCCACTCCTGCATCCCTGACCTTACTATAACAAATGCTACAGTCAGTATCTATTATCTACGGAATAGGAATAAATTCCCCCTTGAAATAACCCTCTCCTAACATGGCTAAATTGACTAAATGAGTTGGGAAAACTACATTTAATGACCTGGCCTTTGCAGAAGTGGACTACAACTAGAACACCATCACAAGCTTATAATTAGCAGCTCTTCCACCACTGGCATTACTGAATTTTTCTCACTTAAGAAAAAAAAAATCTCTTTTCTAAATCAAGATGCAAATGATGCATTAAAAGCACATACAATTTTGTACACCATGCATCCCTCTCTGTTGCAACAGTTCTGTGCAGCCAAAGCAATACTGCAAAGATCCTTTTACTAACCTACCTTCCAGGTGAGATTTCTCACACATCATTGACAAAACTAAGCTGGCACCTTCTTTTCAGTGAACACAATAGATAAATGTATATATATATTACATAAGAAAATGAATATATAAACCTAATTTCCGATTCCCATATTTGTTTACTATGGTACAGTCTATCAGATCATGGCCAGAAAAACAGTCTAGGATCAGTCTAGTTAGCTGCTTGTTAAATAAGGGAAGGTGGGGGGAGGGGGGAAATCACCACCAAACAGTGGCACACTTATGTTGCATACAATATGGGTTCCCTATTGATTTGTAGACAGAACAAGGAAGCAGAGCCAAACCACCATGACTGTACAGGATGACCACAATAATGCTTCGATAAGATGCAAAAAATCTTTATTGAAGAGCTCAAAGTAAGCGTTTTCACGACCTCTGTGGTCGCTTCATCAGACTATATCAAACCAACAGATTCTCTGCTTAAGTGCATATACCAATTAGCAGCATTTCAGTTAATTAAATCATTAAAAAGACAGTACATAAAGACAGTATACAATAAACCATAGATAAAATAACATAATATAAAAATGTATACAAGACATGCTAAATAACTAATAACTGCCTTAATCAAAATATATAACATATATGCATGAATGTGTATAAAAAATGTGTATGCAAAATGTATATAAAGTATAAAAATATATGTATATATCTCATTAATGTGTTAAAGTTCTGGCTTTAAGAAACGGCTTCAAAGAGACCATTTCAGTAATACCAGGTGGTGTGTATGCATTTAATTTAAGGATCCACTGTTGTTCTAAGGCTTCAGTGAGATTCTTAATATCACCACCTCTCTTCCCTTCTACCAAAATATCCAAAACAAAGAATTTAAAAATATGTAAACTACCTTCTTGTTCTATATGTTTATAAAGAGCACTAGTAGTTTTACAATTATTAATGTCCCTATAATGTTCTTGAATGTGCTCATTAAGCATACGGTGCGTCTTGCCTATATAGTAAGCATTGCATACTGTGCAAAAGGCAAAATAAACAAAGTTTTTAGTCTTACAATCAGCATAATGTGTGGCCATTATTTCAAACTTTGGAGTTGTATGAGTATATTTAAGGCAGGAATAAACGTATTGACAAGCCGTGCAATTCCTGCACATACAAGTACCTTTCCTTTGTGGCATCCTAGTGTAACCATTCTGTCTGTCTAAATAACATAGCTGACATTTAAGATTTGTCTTATTTTTAAAAGCAAACCAGGGTGTATCATCCAGTAGTCCGTCTAATTCACCTATAGTCTTTAAAATATTCCAGTTCTGTTTAAACACATCACAAAATATCCCAATGTCCCCAGTATATGTGAGTGGAAATCCAAGTTTATTTTGTTCACTAAAGTCTTGTTGTATATTATGATCTACTTTATCCATAAACAAAGGTTTGCCTCTGGAAAACCTTTCTACCATTAGTTCAGATACTTGTGTACAAAACATCTTATCTGAATAACCTCTACTGTTGAAATCATTCCCTAAATTATCCAATGCCGACCGACATTGGACATCATCATTGTGGAGTCTCATAGTTCTCAGTGTCTGTCCTCTTACTACATTTTTGCTAACACATTTAGGATGCATGCTGCTTCTATGCAGCAATGCATTTCTCCTAGTGGGTTTCCTGTATATACTGGTTTGAATACCTAAGATGTCACTTTTCTTAAGTTTGACATCTAAAAGATCTATTTCTTCCAAACACACTTTGCTGGTAAACTTAAGGAACGATGTAGTGGTATTCAAAAACTCAATGATAATGTTTAACTCATCAAGCGTACCTGCCCACAGGAGAAAAAAGTCATCCACAAATCGGATGTACCACTTCAAATGTTGTTGAAAGGCTGGGTGGGTCACAAAGAGGTATTTTCCCATTCTGAAAGGGCTAGACTGGCATAGCTATTGGCACAAGAAGTCCCCATAGCTACGCCAATCTTCTGAAGGTATATATCGCTACCAAAGCAAAAAATATTATTCTCCAATATAATCTCGAACATGGAACATATCAAATTCACTTTATCACTAGAATAAAATAGCTTGGAGCATAATAAATGTTTAATATTCTGAATACCCCAAGCAGTGGGGATCACAGTGAATAGCAATGTAATATACACGGTAACAAAAAAAATATTGTTCTGTGGTGTTCCTAATTACATCATATAGTTTATGCAAAAACATGTTGGTATCTTTTAAAACATTGCTACAAGTCTCAAGTACTGGTTGTAAAGCCTTTTCCACATAAATTGACAAAGGCTCAGTTATCCTTCAATCATCACAGACACTATCAGAAATAGCTTTAGCTTGTATAGGAGTAATTTTTTTGATAAGTATCAGCATCATTCAATAATAAAAGCATTTGTGAAAGGTATAAATCTTTATTAAGTACTACTACCCCTCCCCCTTTATCAGCGGGTTTGATTTCAATGGATTGTAGGTGTTTCAACTCATAAT
Source organism: Protopterus annectens (assembly GCF_019279795.1). NCBI lineage: Eukaryota > Metazoa > Chordata > Ceratodontiformes > Protopteridae > Protopterus > Protopterus annectens. The sequence goes on from NC_056739.1 coordinate 859,655,711, forward strand.
GCATCATTCTCAGTTTTCCTCAGATTATAGTAACCACAGTGAGTAGACCCATGGTGGTGGTGCTGCGGTAGCGTTGTCGCCTCACAGTAAGATGCCGTTCGGTTCGATTCTCAGCTAAAGCGTCTTCTGCGTGGAGATATGCGTGAATGGGCGTACCTTTGTTGAAGGTTGTGTGTCAGGGCTGGTAACTCGGCACGTAAAAATCAACTACCAATCATTAGCGAACCAGAGTTCTGCTGTGGTGACCCCTAACCGGGAAAAGCCAAAAAGACACAAACAAACATAGCAACCACAGAGAGTCCCATCTACAAAACTATGTCTAATCTCAGCCTCACATACTGCAACAAAGGTATCAACTACCAGATGCATTTTTGGAACAAAACTACTAGGTTTTAGAAAAAGTTGGACATACAGTACCAGAAATCAAACCCGCTGATAAAGGGGGAGGGGTAGTAGTACTTAATAAATTAATAAATTCTAAATGAAGGAAGAATAATGGAGGAATTGTTTAAATATTTTATCGTTGATACACCTTTGTACCCCTTTATTTATGGACTACCTGAAGTCCATAAAAATCTTCATACCCCCCCCCCCCGATGAGACCTATCGTCTCCAGCAGAGGCTGGATAACTGAGAATTTGTCAATTTATGTGGAAAAGGCTTTACAACCAGTACTTGAGACTTGTAGCAATGTTTTAAAAGATATCAACATGTTTTTGCATAAACTATAAGATGTAGTTAGGAACACCACAGAACAATATTTTATTGTTACCATGGATATTACATCGCTATTCACGGTGATCCCCAATGCTTGGGGCATTGAGAATATTAGGCATTTATTATTCTCCAAGCAATTTTATTCTAGTGATAAAGTGAATTTGATATGTTCCATGTTAGAGATTATATTGGAGAATAATATTTTTTGCTTTGGTAGCGATATATACCTTCAGAAGATTTGCGCAGCTATGGGGACTTCTTGTGCCAATAGCTATGCCAATCTAGCCCTGGCAGAATGGGAAAATATCTCCTTTTTGACCCACCCAGCCTTTCAACAACATTTGAAGTGGTACATCCGATTTGTGGATGACTGTTTTCTCCTGTGGACAGGTACGCTTGAGGAGTTAAACATTTTCATTGAGTTTTTGAATACCACTACATCGTTCCTTAAGTTTACCAGCAAAGTGTCTTTGGAAGAAATAGATTTTTTAGATGTCAAACTTAAGAAAAATTACATCTTAGGTATTTAAACCAGTATATACAGGAAACTCACTAGGAGAAATGCATTGCTGCACAGAAATTTGTTAGCAAAAATGTAGTAAGAGGACAGATACTGAGAACTATGAGACTCCACAACGACGATGCCCAACTTTGGTCGGCATTGGATAATTTAGGGAATGATTTCAACAGTAGAGGTTACTCAGATAAGATGCTTTGTACACAAGTATCTGAACTAATGGTAGAAAGGTCTTCCAGAGGCAAACCTTTGTTTATGGATAAAGTAGATCATAATATACAACAAGACTTTAGTGCAAAAATAAACTTAGATTTCCACTCACATATACTGGGAACATTGGGATATTTTGTGATGTGTTTAAACAGAACTGGAATATTTTAAACACTATAGGATGATACACTCAGGTTTGCTTTTAAAAAGAAAAATCTTAAAACATCAGCTATGTTATTTAGACAGACAGAATGGTTACACTAGGATGTCACAAAGGAAAGGTACTTATATGTGCAGGAATTGCACGGCATGTCAATATGTGCATTTCTGCCTTAAATATACTCATACATCTCCAAAGTTTGAAATAGTAGCAACACATTATGCTGATTGTAAGACTATTTTATTTTGCCTTTTGCACAGTATGCAATGCTTACTATATAGGCAAGACGAACCGTATGCTTAAAGAGAGCATTCACGAACATTATAGGGACATTAATAATTGTAAAATTACTAGTGCTCTTTATAAACATATAGAACAAGAAGGTAGTTTACATATTTTTAAATTCTTTGTTTTGGATATTTTGGTAGAAGGGAAGAGAGGTGGTGATATTAAGAATCGCACTGAAGCCTTAGAACAGTAGATGCTTAAAATTAAATGCATACACACCACCTGGTATTAATGAAATGGTCTATTTGAAGCCTTTTCTTAAAGCAAGAACTTTAAAACATTAATGAGATATATACATATATTTTTATACTTTATATACATTTTACATACACACTTTTTATACACATTCATGCACAATGTTATATATTTTGATTAAGGCAGTTATTAGTTATTTAGCATGTCATATACATTTTTATATTGTTATTTTTATCTATGGTTCATTGTATACTATCTTTTTAATGATTTAATTAACTTAAATGTTGCTAATTGGTATATGGGCGGTGGTGGTGCTGCAGTAGCATTGTCGCCTCACAGTAAGACGCTGACCGGTTCAACTCTCAGCTAGTGCGTCTTCTGCGTGGAGACGTGCGTGAATGGGCTTACCTTCGTTGAAGGTTGTGCATTAGGGCTGGCAACTCAGCACGTAAAAATCAACTGCCAATCATTAGCGGACCGGAGTTCCGCTGTGGCGACCCCTAACCGGGAAAAGCCGAAAGACACAACAATAACTTAAGCAGAGAATCTGTTGGTTTGATGTAGTCTGATGAAGTGACCACAGAGGTCGTGAAAGCGCTTACTTTGAGCTCTTCAATAAAGATTTTTTGTATCTTATCGAAATATTATTGTGGTCATCCTGTACAGTCGTGGTGGTTTGGCTCTACTCCCTTGTTCTGTATTGTTGTTTGCTCCGAGCCTTTCCTCTGCAGTTGTTGGTACATTGTAGACAGCTTAGGTTGTCGAATGCGTATTCATCGACACCTAAGCGTTGAATGCTTAAAATAGCGAACGGCCTCATCATCGAATTCTTTCTTTGGGAAAGAATTTACGTGGCCGTTCTCGGAGATTTGCCCTTTCCCCGATGTAGAGCGGTCTCAGAGTTGGTATATTTAGTTGGGGGGGGGGCAAAGCCCCCCACTATGTTTGGGTGTGTTTGTTTATTTTGTTTGTGGATGGCCAAGTGAATTCTTTCCCTAGGAAAGAATTCGATGATTTGGCCGTTCGCTGTTTTTAGCTTTCGACGCTTAGGTGTCTATGATTTTGTATTCAACAACCTAAGCTGTCAATGTTATGATACAGATGCATAACGTGGACTAATTGAGATGACATTACGTTTTGCTGTCTTGTTGAAGTGAGACTTAGAAAAGCTATGTACATTTGCTATCCAGATAAGACAAGGACATACCTAACATGAATTTTCCTTTTAGCTAGTGATACCAGGTTCTGCATGCTTTCTTAATTCTTGGTCAACATGTGCTGAATACTTCTTAAACAGTTATATACCTAAGCAATTGGCATATCCTCAAACAACTACTCATCACGAAATGCTTCATTCTCTTCATACTTAAAATATATGTGGACAGTCTACTCCTATGGTATCACAACATTCAAAAAAAAAGGCAAGAAAACTGCACTACAGACTGAAAGAACTATAAAAAGAGATGACAGATTTGATACATTATGACTAAGAATAAGGAAACTGACACCTAAAATCAACCTACCAGTAAAATTGCAATTTGATATAAAACTGCAACTTTTTATGTAATTCGCTACAACTACATTCAGAAACTTAAGTGAGTTGTCAGTTTGATTTTAAACTTTAATCTAGTTTGCCAAAATTTCACCTTGAAAATTCAGCTACTCAAAATATGTACAGTTATAAGCTGTGAGATGGTTTAAAATACATTACCCCATAGTGAACATAGTTTTCTCCAAGAAAAGGCCTCATGATGTGTTTACCAAAGTCTACTGTATTCTGCAAATGGCGCAATATTTCTTCACACGTCTGGAAAATAAAATAAACTTGTTACACCTTTGCAGACTTGTCCCAAATGGAATGTAGAAAAGCTACCAGAAGAACCCTCCATAACAGCTCACGGTCCAGAAAATTTGCTTGCAGCTTGATGGACATTTAAAAATGCACAATGTTTTAATACAAAATCAGACATTTAAAACTATGTTCAGTGCACATTAAGAAAAAACATAAAATATACATTTAAATATGATTAAATAACCTTATGAAAATATATACCTATTACTTGTAAGAATGTGCTGCACGTGTATCCCCAATATATTAAGTATATTCAAAGAGTTGTATTTAATTCCTGATGAATGTGTCACCTAGGATATATATTTTTTTTAAATTCTAAGCAATGCTGGACAAAATAACAATTAAGACTGAAGATAAAGCTGCAAACCCCGCATCCATTCTAACACCCACATGTCACTTGACTTACTTGCACTTCCAGACTGCTCCCAAGAAATGCAACTCTGGTCTGAGTGGTCATGTCTGGATTAACAAACTTAAAATACCCAAATAAATACAAAATCTCCCAAAATCTTCCACAGTTTTCATACTGAAAAAATGTGTAAATTTAAAACTGCAATACAGCCAGTACAGTAGAGTCAATTATCCAAACTAACTGGGACCTAGGATATTTTGGATAATCAGACTGTTCGGACAATCAAACATATAATTGAACTGCATAAAAAAAGTACAGTTGTGTACACTTACCATAAATGTAGATGTTCAAGTGTATTCACTGTTGCAGTCATTACATTTGGGTAATCTGCTGACAGGTTGCCCTCAGTCGGCCTGAATTCCAAAGTCTTGGGTCCTGCGTCGGTTGCTGTCTTCTCTTCCATGACGTCAGGTCGTCAAGGGTATAAAACATGCAGCCGACGCCATTTTCTTTAGTTTTTCTTGCCCCCAATGTCAGGTGCCCCCAAAAAGGTAGCAATATTCTAAATATATATATATATATATATATATATATATATATATATATATGTATGTATACATGCATCAATATAAAACTTTACCTTCATCTACAAGCAAATACACCACATATATGTTGTAGAAGATAGATAAGGAAAGATGCACTGTAGAATGACAGGGGGATGGCTGGAGGGTAACCTGGACTGCAACAGTGAATACACTCGAACATCTACATTTATGGCAAGTGTACACAACTGTACTATGTTCTTAGTGTTTCACTGTTGCAGTCATTACATTTGGGTAGAATCCCAAAGCTATGGTTGGGAGGCTGGAGCTAAACCGCATTAGGTGAGGCTATAAGGTCCTGCAGCACTGCAGTGGCAAAGCCTGCCCTGGACTTAGAGTAGAGAGGCAAATGGTAATGTTTTGTAAAGGTGTGAACAGAACTCCAAGCAGCAGCCTCTAGAATGTCCTTGGTTGGTACTCCTCTGAGGAAAGGCTGCTGAAGTAGCTGCAGCCCTGGTGAAGTGAGACCTAATGCCCTTGGGCACAGGTTTGCCATGGTGTAAGTAGCAGAAACGGATGCAATGGCTTATCCACTTTGAAATTGTCTGCTTTGAAATAGCCTTTCCTTCTGATCCTGCAGCATATGACACTAGTAATTGTTCAGTTTTTCTTAGAGCTTTAGTCCTGCTCAAGTAGAATCTTAGCTGCTGTGTACGTCCAAGGAATGCAGAATTCTCTCCCCTTTGTTCTGCGGATTTGGATAAAAAGTTGGCAGATGAATTGTTTGGTTATGAGCCACACTGGAAATGACCTTAGGCATAAAAGTAGGATTTGTCCTCAGACACCCTGTCTGGGTAAAATATGATGAAAGGCTCTACAGCCTTGAGGGACTGTAGCTCTGAAACTCTTCTTGCTGAAGTAATTGCTAGCAGCAGAGCTGTCTTCCATGATAAGAACTTTATATCAGCTGTAGCAGCTGGTTCAAATGGAGGCAGGGTGAGCTTTTCCAACACATAATTGAGGTCCCATGCAGGTAAGGGTGATCTTCTAGGAGGCCTTAAATGTTTGGCTCCTCTAAGATACGGCTTTAGTAAAGGATGAGAAAAGATTGGTGGCTCTGTATTGTAATGAGCCGAAATGGCAGAGGCATGGATTTTGATTGATGAGAAAGATGGGCCTTTGTCAATCATCTCAGTTAAGTATTGTAATACCTGAGGAATATGCGGTTCTGCTGTATCAGTTCCTTGTGCTTTATTCCAAACACAGAATCTCTTCCATTTGTCAGCATAAGATTTTCTAGTACTAGGCCTTCTGGCTTCCAAAATGACATCCATCACAGCTTTACTGAGAGGTGTTGTCTGTATGATTACAGGATTAGCCATGCTGCCAGGTTCAAAGTCTGTAGTTGATTGTGCAGGATCTGATTGTTTTGCTGGGACAGTAGTTGTGGTCTGAGGCAAGGTCCAAGCTGGGTATTGGGACAAGTTCCTTAGGATTGGGTACTAGTTTTGGCGGGGCCAGTCCAAGACAATTAATATCATCTTTGGCTTCTCTTGTCGGACTTTTTGGAGGACCTTGGGTAGAAGAGGCAGAGGAGGAAAGGCGTAAACTGATAGGTTTTTCCAACTGAAGGATAGGGCATCCACTCTCCATGCTGGTCTGGGATAAATCCTTGTGCAGAATCTTTTCAGTTGATAATTTTGAGGAGAGGCAAATAGGTCTATGTTTGGGCTCCCCCATTTCTCTGCTATCATGCTGAAGATTTGTGGATTTAGTTTCCACTCGTGAGGATCCATAAGGTTTCTGCTTAAATCGTCTGCCAGAGTGGCAGGAATTGAGCTTGAAGATTTATTTGGTAGGTCAAAGCTGTGTCCCACAGTGCCATGGCTAATCTGCAAAGGGGGTATGAGTGTGTGCTCCCTTGCTTGTTTATATACCACATGACTGTGGTGTTGTCCGTCTTTATCAGTAGCTGTCCTGGATGAAGCAAGTCCTTAAAGGCTGTAGGGGCATTTTGAACAGCTAGCATCTCTTTCTGGTCGATATGTAGATGCATTTGATTTGTTGCCCATATGCCCTGAATGCATCTTCTTGCCATGTGGGCCACCCCAGGCATAATCTGATGCATCTGCTGTTAAGGTTTGGCTGACAGGGGGTAGAGTGAAGGGCCGTCCCATGTTTTGGTGACAGGCCTTTGCCCACCACAGAAGCTCCTGTTGCAGGCAGGGGATGAGAGGAATCATTGTTTGCAGACTGTGTGAATGTTGACTCCATAAACTTTTTAGGTACCACTGATGTTTCCTCACATGCAGTCTTGCATATGGAATTAATAGGAGGCAGGATGCTATGAAGCCCAGAGCCTGCAGGATTTATCTTGCAGAAGACTGGGTTTTTGTTGCCATCAGTTTGAAGTAAGTAGTCAGTTGCCTTTGTCTGGCGTGAAGTAAGTCATCTGGGCAGTTGTATTGAAGCTTGCACCCAGGAATGTTATCTTTTGAGTGGGTACCAGTTCTGATTTCTTTTAGTTTATTGTGTACCCTAGGCATGTTAGAAGCCTTTTCACAAACGCCAGGTGTCGTAGAAGAGTGTCCTTGTCCTCTGCTTGAATGAGACAGTCGTCCAAGTAAGGATATAGTTGAATACTTCTTTGTCTGCAAAATGCAATTACTGGTGCCAGGCACTTTGTAAAGACCCTTGGCACAGTAGGTAAGCCAAAGGGCAGTGCAGAAAATTGGTAATGCATTAAGCCAGCCTTGAATCTGAGGTATCTTCTGCACGACTGTCTTACTGGGACATGCAGGTTTGCCTCTTTTAGGTCTAAGGTCACCAGCCAAGCATTCTTGCCCAGCATGGGCAGAAGCTGTTGCAGAGTGAGCATTTTGAATTTTGGAATGTCCACATATGTGTTCAAAATTGATAAATCCAGTATTGGCCGCCAGGCCTTGTCCTTCTGGGTACCAAGAACAGTCGAGTAAAAACCTTGTCCTTTTTCCTGTTCTGTTACTGTCTGAATGGCCCCCATATCCATGAGGGACGTAACCTGTTTCTGTGCCTCTGCCCATTGTTTTTTTGGCAGATTTGGCCAACCATTTGTCATTGGCAGAGTGTGGAAATAGAATCTGTATCCCTGTGATACGATGTTTAGTACCCACTTGTCCTGGGTTATCAACTGCCAATTTTGAGCAAAAAGTGCTAATTTTCCCCCTATGGGTGCTGCCAAAAGATAAGTGCTTGGTGTAGGCAGAGGGAAGTCATTGGGATTGTTTTCTGTAAGTTTGCGCTTTATCTCCTCTAGATTGTGGATGCGCCCCTATGCTTTGACCTGTATGAGTCTTGAGCCTGGTACCTGGAACCCTTAGGGCATCTGGATTTGCCCCTTTGAGCTCTGTCTGACACAGGAAAGGACCAATTTTTTTGTAGGCCAGTGCCTACTGAATCTAGGTGGCTGCACTTGTAAGAAATCCAGTTTGCACAGACTTAGCTTTGTCTTCCATTTTCTTTAAAACCTCTTCTGCCTTAATACCAAACAGAGAATCATGCTGTAAAGGTGCATCTAGCAATTTAGCTTTAACGCGATCTGGCAAATTTTGTTCCTTTAACCAGGCATGCCTCTTAATCACAGATCCAGTAACTGCGGCCCTGCAGGAGGTCTCTAAAGAATCAAAACCACATTGCAAAGTATGCTTTCCAACTTGTTCAGCTGCATGCAATAATTCCTGCAATTCCTTATTTTCTGCACATTCTGAAATCAACATAATTTTCTGTTTCAGCAATCCCATAACATGTTGTTGGTACTTACGCATATGAAATTGACAGTTTAAGGCCCTGATTGCCAAGGTTGCAGATGTATAAACCTTTTTTCCCCATCTGTCCAGTGCCCTTGAATCTCTGTCGGACGGGGTAGGGTTTTTTGCGGTTGAGGCCTTAACTCCCTTTGGACCCTGTGAAATAGTTTCAGGATCAGCAGCAGGGTTTCTAAATAAAAATTTATGAGAGTCAGGGACCCTGTAATACCAATTATTCCATTGAGTGGGTTAACATCTTAGTGGAACGCGATAAAGTTAAACAAGCCAAACTCAAAATTGACATAACTAATACCTGTGAAACGTTAGCTGGAGCTATAGGCACAACTCGTATGGAACAGTGCCTTAAAGATATACAGAATAAACTTATTGAATTGGAAAAAGATCTGCTTGACGTTAAAAAGTATAAATTAAATAGAGACATTAAAGATTATGCAGCTGATTCAGCGTTTTCACGTCCAACCAATAAGAAACGACGTCCAAATGTGCGTTTTGCAGAGCAGGAGAGACCTCAGCGTAATGGCGGATCATATACGCACTCGGATGTTTCCACTGAATGGGAAAGTGAACCAGGGGAAGGCGGTGACTTCCCTACTTTGCCAGCAGCACAGAATCCTGTTGAGTTCCAGCAGTCCTTTCGTAGAGGTAAACGGAATGGCTTTGGAGATGGAGAGCGACATAGAGAGAACGACAGGGAAGCGGAACATGGACAGAGAACATTTGCGGGTACATACGCGACAACGCAAAGGTATACACGAACCAGGAGAAATTAATGACAGTTTTCTAACAGTTAATGATAACAATGTGGACACTGCTTATATCATTAATTTATGTGGTATGGACTTGAATAATGATACCGTTTCAGTTCTTAACTATGGCTTAAAATTTATTCCAACTGTTTTGCCTCGTGAATATGTTCTGAAAAGTGACATTTATAAGTTTATACGCAAATTACATTTGGCTGCTTTTTTTCAGGGCAGAAGTGTTTCTAATTCTTGTAATGAAAATAGCAGTGTGGTGTCAATGACTTCTTTTGATGACTCGGATGATAGTTTTTATTCTTGTTCATCTGACCATGTAGATACAGCTAGCTGTATTGCATACAGTAAATTAGATACATCTAAAGTGAAAACTAAAAGTGATTTTGTCCCTCTATTTATACATGAGGGAATTAAAAACTTTGCAGCAATGATTAATTTCGCTATAGAAGAATTATACAATGACTTTTATGCTAGTAAACATAGGATTAAATATAATTTGACTAAATCAGAATGGCAGGCTTTACAAACTTTAATTAAAAATCATGAATTAGTAATAAAGCCGGCTGATAAGGGAAATAAAGTGGTGCTTATGCATTATACTCAGTATGCTGAAATGTGTCTAAGACATCTTAATGATACTGATACTTATGGCAAATGTGATGTTAAAGTATATAATAAGGCATTGGAACAGTTTGATGATTTGTTACATAAAGGACTTAAGTTAGGGTACTTTACAAAGGATGATATAATGAAGAAATTTAAGACTAGTAATTGTGAGATAGCTCTATTTTACTGTCTACCAAAGGTACATAAAAATGTGAATTTTCCTCCAGGACGTCCCATTGTATCAGCATGTAATTATTTTTTACATAATATGGGTATTTTTTTTATACAGTTTTTTGTACCCGTATGTTGTAAAACAAACATCATATATCAGAGATAGTTTTGAATTTCTGGATAAGATTTCTTCAATAAAATGGACAGAGGATATGTTTTGGTTCACAGCTGATGTAAAAAGTTTATATACAAGCATTAGACATGAATATGGATTAGGAGCTCTAAGAAAAACATTAGGAGATAACCCTCAGTCTTTTTATATTATTGAGCTAATGGAATTTTGCCTCAAAAATAATTATTTTTATTTTGATGGTCAGTTATTCCGTCAATTGAAGGCTACAGCCATGGGGGCAAGTTTTGCCCCTATGTATGCAAATATTCTGATGAATTCCTTTGAATAAGAATTTTTGTATCAGTTAGAATTTTTTAAAAAGTATGTAATGAGTTATTATCGATACATTGATGATTTGATTTTTGTATGTAAGGGGGGTATAGATGACATAGAAAATTTTAAAAATAACTTCAATTTGGACTGGAATTTGATGATTTTCAAATGGGTAATAAAGTGAATTTTCTGGATTTGACTTTAGAAGGTATGAATAATGGTAAGATAGTTACAAAAATTTATAGAAAGTTTGAAAATCTACATTTCTTAGATGGATATAGTCACCATCCTTCTCACCTTATAAAATCTTTGCCATATGGGGAATTCACTAGAATTATGAGGCTGTGCAATAATAGTTATGAATTGGAAATAGAGCTAAAGAAGACTGTAGAGTTATTTATTAGGAGGAACTATAATAAAAAAAAGAAGTTATATTATCTTTAGAAAGAGCTAAAAGTGAAAAATCATATATAAATGAAAATAAAAGAAGTAGGATGAAAAAAGGAAAAAAATAATTGTTCTGATAAACAAATGTTTTTGGTTTTAACATATGATTTAATAACAGAAGAAGTTAAAAAGGCAGTACAGAAGTACTGGCCTTTTGTATTTAAATATAAAGATTTAGCAGAAGTTATTCCAACAAATGTTATATTTTCTTATAAAAAAGAGGTAGAAACCTTAAAGACATGTTAATACATGCTAAATATTCCAGACCTAATACTAATTTAAAATTAGAGATAGGTTTAATGGGTACATATCAGTGTGGGAAGTATATTTTGTGTCAATATATTAGTAGAACTTTTGAATATATTAATGGTAGAAATTTTAAATCTTATGGGACTTTTTCTTGTAATACAGAAGCAATAGTATATGCTTTAAGATGTCCATGTAGACTGTTTTATATAGGAGAAAGTAAAAGAGCTTTCAAGGTTAGACTCCAGGAACATGTAAGGGATATAAAGAACAAGAAAGTCCTTTAGCATTGCACTTTAAAGACTATCATAATAGTCAACCAGATGGTTTATTGGCAACAGTTCTGGAACATATTACAATAGATAATAATAGTAATTTAGTTAAACAAAAACTTTTATACAGAGACTGTTTTTATACTAAGTATGACACACTGACACCCAGTGGTATAAATGTGGAATGCAATTGGAGAGTATTTTTATGAATTAAGGATTTTGTGATGAATTGTTTAATTGTTTTATTGGTTTCTTAATTGCTGTTTTTGAATGATATAAATACTTTTGAAATAATTGTGATATTCATTCTCCTTGAAGGCGTAAGCCGAGGCGCTAGAGAGAGAGAGTAATAAATAGTGTTGGATCTTTCATTTGGACGTATTATTTGGATTGTCTTCTTTTTTATTTTTGGTTGTGCACATACCCTGTAATACCCATCAGGCTTACTGGGATTCGGAGGTAGGGAGTCAGGGGTCAGGCTTGACTCCGAAAACACATCATCCACAATGTCTAAAACAGGGGGAATGGCTAAAGGCTTGTGCTGAGGGAGAAGAAGGAAATCTCTGAGCCTCTTTTTTGATTCTGAGAAGTTTTGACTCTCCCAGTGAAAATGCTCCCTCAAAGTATACAAGGTTTCTCCAAATGAATAATCCTCAGGAGGAGATGCAGATGGAATGGACTCCTCAGCATCAGAATCCTCATAAGGAGGTAAAGATAATTCCTGATCAGAAGAGAAATCAGAAGAAACAGAAACCTGATCTGAAGAGTCATAGTCAGTGTCTTGCCTAGGCCTCTTAACTGGAGGGGGATGGGTACCCCTGATCAAGGTAATAAGGTCTTCAGCCATTTTGATCATCTGTTTCTTAGGCATGGAGGCCTGTGCACGTGGCTCAGGCGTCATTTTTTTAGTTTTAGAAGGTGTCTTTGCATTTGGTTTTGCAGCTTTTGTCAGTTTGATATAAAAATGTTGAAGTCTGAATACACCCCCAGAAGCCGGTGCCTGCTCAGAGACTCCGGACCCATCAGAGAGAGATACATGGGTGTCGGTAGAGGCCTGCGACTCGAAGGTAGCGGGTAACCTGGGCTGTGAAAGCACCTCACCGAGTACTGGCGACTGGCTTAGGAGATGCTTCGTTGTCGGTTTTGGATCTTGACTCCCTTTCTCTGTCCTTTTGTTTGCGTTTTTTTATGTACTCCGGTAGTCGGATTGTCATCTGACGACATTTCTGGGTAGTTAAATTTGTTTCCAAAATACTTAGATGCAAAAATATACCGACGCTTAATAGTGCATTGGTTAAATCTAGCACAAAACCAACAGCCAGGCACGTTGTGATCAGGGCCTAGGCAAGGAATACAGTATAAATGGAAATCCTTATGAGGTATTTGCTTCCCACAAGTAATACAATTATTAACTTCTTCTGACATCGGTAAAAAGCAAGAAAAAAGTTTCCCAACAGGGTACTTAGCTTTAGTGAAGACTTTGGTTCTGAAACTCAAACTTGAATATTTCAGTAGTCGGCCAACCGGCACTTGCAAAAATGCTTCTGCTTCGGGCACCGCGCGGCAAGAAAGACTAAAGAAAATGGCGTTGGCTGCATGTTTTATACCCTGACTACCTGATGTCATGGAAGAGAAGACAACAACTGACGCAGGACCCAAGACTTTGGAATTCAGGCCGACTGAGGGCAACCTGCCAGCAGATTACCCAAATGTAATGACTGCAACAGTGAAACACGAAGAACATCTTCTAAAATCTTGTATTTGTCTGCACAGAGGAATACATTTTTCAACCATTCAGCGATTCCAGTGGACAAAACAGAAAACTTTTCACATACGAGCTGGCTACAAACTCAAAAAACATGCTCAAGCACAAATATGTATAATGTTTACATATTCAGACTTTATTTTTCCTACCAGAAAACTTTGGAAGGCTGGTTCGGATAACAAGAAGTTATTTACTCACCATAATGTTCGATGTACGTAGTCCATCTCGCCTTACATTCTTATCCCTGGGTTCGGAGCCGAACCTTGGCTCTGACTTGGCTATACTCTAGCTCAAAGTCTTCAATTGGCTCGTGGTAAGAGGTATCCCATCATGCAACAGGCCTATTCCCCAGATCTTGTTTGTTGCAAGCGCAAACACACACACACACACACACACACACACACACACACACACACACACACACACACACACACACACACACACACAGAGAGAAGAAGAACAGCCCCAACTGAGAATAAGAACAGCCCCAACAGAAAGGACTACTGACACCTAGAGGCTATACCTCATGGTCCTCAAGGAGGGGGTAGGAGGGAGGGGTTAGTAAGAATGTAAGGCGAGATGGACTACATACATCGAACGTTATGGTGAGTACATAACTTCTTGATGTTATGTAGTCCAGTCTCGCCTTCATTCTTACCCCTGGGACAGCATCCCTAGCACCTTGACCTTGGGTGGCACAGTGAAAAATACTCTTGAGCACTGTGGAACCAAAGGAAGATCTGCCTCTAGAGACCAGATCTAATTTGTAGCGACTAATAAAAGTATGAGGCGCAGCCCATGCTGCTGCAGCACAAATATCATCCATAGAAATCCTAGCCTGAAATGCAGATGAGGTAGCCACAGATCGTGTAGAATGAGCCTTCACTTTAAAGGGTAATTCTTTGCCATCAGAAGCATTAACAAATGAGATGCAATTGGAAATCCAGCGAGACAAGGTAACTTTAGATGCAGGAACCCCAAATCTACTGTCTGAAAACGAGAAAATAGTTGATCTGATTTCCTGAAATCTTTTGCCCTATGTAAATAGAAATGCAATTGTCTATGAACGTCTAGCTGATGAAACTAATTCTGCCTTGTTAGAAAATTCAGGAAAAAACACAGGCAACTCAATGGATTGGTTGACACTGACAATAGAAGCAACCTTTAGAATAAAGGGAGGACTGGTTGTTAAGGAAACCCTGTCTTTGTGAAACACCAAATAAGGTGGCTTAATCGATAAAGCTTAGAGTGGGCAGCCACGGTGGTGAAGTGGTTAGTGTTGCAGCCTCACAGCAAGAGGTTCTCTGGTTCGATCCTCGGCTGGGGTGCCTTCTGTGCGGAGTCTGCATGTCCTCCCTGTGGTCGCGTGGGTTTCCTCCCACATCTTAAAGACATGCTGTAGGTGGATTGGACACTCTAAATTGGCCCTAGGTGTGAGTGCGTGCCTTCTCTGGAAGGTTGGGCGCCAATCTGGCAACTTGACACCGTAAAACTCCACTGCCAATCATGAGCGGACAGGTGATCCACTGTGGCAACCCCTAACCGGGAAAAGCCAAAAGAAGAAGAAGAAGAAGAATCGATAAAGCTTAGAGCTCAGAGACCCGCCTAGCTGAAGTTATGGCTACCAAGAATACAGTCTTCCATGACAAGACTTTAAGGTCACATGTAGCTGCGGGCTCAGAGGGAGTCTAGCTGAGCTTCTGTAATACAAAATTGAGGTCCCATGGCATTACTGGATCAAAGACTGGAGGTCGGAGAAACATTGTCCCTTTCAGAAAGGCCCTACAAAGCCTATGAGCCATAAGGTTGAGCTCATTAGCAACGTGAAAGGTAGAAATTGCTGCCAGTTGCACTTTAATGGTTGCTGCAGCTGACCCCTGACTGAACAGTTGAGAAAGAAATTCTAATATTGCCGAAAGAGGCATTGTATAAGGATCAATATGTCTTTCACGGGCCCAAAATGGTGAATCTCTTCCACTTACTGGAATAAATCTTCCTGGTAGAAGACAGAATGTGGACCACTTCCGGGGAAAAATCAAGAAGCCTGATTAGGGACGGAACTGGAGCAGCCAAGCTGTCAACTTGAGGGTCTGGATGGAGGTATGGAACTGTCCTGACATACGAGTCAGCAGATCTGGCTCTGGGTCCAGAATCCAGGGATCATCCATAAGATAGGGTTGAAGGAAGGGAAACCAAATCGAACTAGGCCAGTGTGGGGCAATCAGGATCATTTTGCTTCCCCAAAGACCGTGCTTTTTGAATGACCTTTGACAGAGGAAACAGTGGAAAGGCATAGAGAAGACCAGAGGGCCAATCGTGAACCAGAGCGTCCCTGGGTGTCTCCCCCTCCAGGAGGATAGGGGTGAAGTATCTGCTGCATTTGGCATTGAAGGGGCTGGAAAATAGATTGCAGCAAGTCTGACCCCATCTGCGGAATATCTTCTCCGCAACATATTTGTTCAGGGACCACTCGTGAGGTATTAGGATAGCTCTGCTCAGCCTGTCGGCAATCACGATGGACTTCCCCGGTATATGTGTTGCAACTAGAAAGCGTTGGGAAGACAGCGCCCACTGCCAAACTCGAAGTGCCTCTCTGCAAAGGGGGTATGATTTGGTTCCTCCCTGCTTGTTCAGATACCATACCACTGACATGTTGTCTGAGTGGATTGCAATTGTCCCTAGAGGGAGAAAGCTCTGAAGTGCTTGCAACTCTAATAGCACTACTCTCATCTCCAAGACACTGATATGCAAATGGGTCTCGTGATCCTGCCACTTGCTTTGGACTGTCCTGTCGTGATAATGCCACCCGATCTGGGAGGCATCTGTGGTCAAAGTGGAAACTGGAGAAGATGGGACACAAGGCTTGACCACGTTGAGATTGCTGGCTTGAAGCCACCAGCGTAAATCCTGCTTGCATGTGTCCATAATCAGAATAGAATGGGAGTGTGGAAGATGCTGTGGTGACCATCGGGCAAAATAGAGCCACTGAAGAACCCTCATGTGTAGTCTGGCAAGGGAAACTAGCATGATCGTGGCAGCCATGGTTCCCTAATAACTTGAGGACCACTTTTGCCTTGATCTTCCTCAGTGGTAGTGTAGTAAGGCGTAGACCTGCTGTTGCAGAGCCTGAATTCTCTCTTCTGGTAAGAAGGCCCTCATGAGCACCGTATCTAGTTCGGCGCTGATAAAAGTGAAAATCTGCGAGGGCAACAAGGCAGATTTTTCCCAATTTAGAGTAATTCCTAACCTTTGGCACAGTGTAATGGTGGCGTCCCTGGTCTGTAACAGTAGATGCCTGGTGGTGGCAGAAAGGAGCCAGTCGTCCAGGTACGGAAACACTTGGAATCCCTGACGTCTCAAGTGAGCTGTTACCATTGCCATGCATTTGGTGAACACCCTAGGGGCTGTGGTGAGACCAAAGGGCACAGAGCGAAACTGAAAATGACTAGCTCCCAGCCAGAAGCGTAGATGACTTCTCAATGCCCTGTCCATCTTGATATGGTAGTAAGCATCTTTGAGGTCGATGGAGCACATCCACACATCTTTCCCTAACAGAGGGAGTATTGACTGTAAGGTGACCATGCGGAACTTGGACTTTTGTACATGTAGGTTCAATCGGTTGAGATCCAAGATGGGTCTTAGGTCCCCTGTTCTTTTCGGCACCAAAAAGAATCTGGAGTAAGTCCCTAATCCTACTTGGCCTGCGGGGACAGGCTGGATGGCTCTCTTTGAAAGCAACTTTTTTATTTCTAAAGTTGCAAAATCCCTGTGACTGGGTGGAACGTCTGGAATTCTCCTGGTTGGCGGGGGAGGAGAAGAGAAGGGAATATGATAACCTCTGGAAATTGTCTTTTAATACCCACTCATCTTGGGTGACATCTTGCCAGGCTTCTGGGAATAAAGAAATGCGACCCGCGACCGGCTCCAGAGCCGCACAGTCGGGCCTCCCTTCAGGAGCGCTGGTAGGGAGAACCGCAAAAGGAATCATGGTCCTCCTGGTTACGCGGGCCTCCTCTGCCTCTAGGGCAACCCCTCCCCTGCATCTGGAGGGGGAATCCCTTTGTGCGTCCTGAAAAAACCTCTGCGACTTCCTGAATCACATTTTCCCGCCCTTCTAGCCCTTGGAGTAAGGTCTAGAAGGCATGGAAAAATGGACTCCCACGGCAGACAGGGTTTTTCCTTCCTGGTCACACCTAGTGAGAGTGTCCTTCACCTTGGTTCCGAATAACGATGAACCATCAAATGGGGCGTTGGTGAACACAGACTTGAAGGTCTCCGCGAAACTACACAGGCGCATCCAGGAGTGTCTCTTAAGAGTGGCTCCGGAACCTGCTGCCCTGCTTGCTCCATCAGCTGCGTATGAGATCAGCCTCATGGAGGAGTTGGTAAGGGAATTTAGGCTAGACATCTGTGCATTGACCTTCTGTGCCATGGCATCAAAAACATTACCCTGTAGAGAATCTCCTAGCTCTTTTAGGAGATCTCTCTGGAGCCTTGTAAAATGAGTCAAGTAGTTCAGTGACCGTAGAGTAAAGGCCACTGAGGTAAACAAACACTTCCCATACCTGTCCATGGTCCAGGACTCCTTGTTAGGCAGATGGATGGTACGCAAAGTTTCAGCAAGTTACTTCTTGGTGGCTGCTGCCACCACCATGGCATCTACTGGAATGCCTTTTGTCAGACATTCCTTGTCTGTGGTAGCGGACAAAAACTTAGAGTCTCCTAGGGACCGGTTCCACAGTGTCAGGAGTTTCCCACACCTTTCGACAAACGAGATCTAGTAGTTCATCGAAAGGGGAAGAGACCCAAGAGGCGGAAGGTTGAGACCCGAAAGCCTTCAGGAACACTGACTCATTAGAAGGGGATTTGGAGGGCCAGCCGCCTCTCTGTTTTAAGATCTCAAGGATATCTAAAAAAGAGATATCTTCAGAAGACGACTTGGGGATCCCTCTGACTCCTCAACGTCGGTGTCCGACGTGAGAGACTCATCCGGGGAGTCGACGTGTTTCCTCTTACACAATCTCTTTCTGACGGGCTCCTCAGGCAAAAACTCTGGGGAGACTTCAGAAAGTTGGGGACTACTCATGGAAGTATCCTGAGGCCTTGGGTCTTCGCTGTCCACAGATAGAAGGTGACCTGAAACTGACACAGATGCCGGAGGGGGCAGAGTGTCAGTGCCGTAGGATGCAGCTGACTACCTGGCCAGCACGCTCCTCATAACCTCGAAGGCTTATCCCCCCGGCTCCGAAGGCCGACTAACCATAGAGGATACGGTAGTAGCCCTCGACACTGAAGAGATGGGGTCTGAAGCAGATATCGGGTCTAAGCTCACCCGAGCCGAAGCACCGAGAGGAAGGCTCGGAACCGATGAAGATCGATCAAGCCCTCCCCCTCAGGTCTGACCGGGGAACTATGGACCCTCGACCCAGTGGACGGAACCGACAGGGTCGGACTGGAAATCGGAACAGAGAGGCTAGGCGAAGCTACTGGAACTGACCTAATGGCACCCGACGGAACCGACAATTCTGGCTCTGAGGGCAGAGAAAGGCTCGGAGGAGGAACAACAAACGAAGTGGCCATGGTCTCCAGAGCTGACTGGGTCTGAGCCAAAATCAATTTGGCCAGCACCGATGACTGAAGCAGTTTCTTCACCACTCTATCAACGTCCTGAACGGAAAGGGACCTAGAGGATCTGGAGGATATAGTTGGAGATCTGGATCTCCCTACAGAGGGAGGCTGACGTGAAGGAGAACTTGGCCAAACAACTGGAGACTGGCTCCGAACCAAAATATCCGTGACCGGCTCTGAAAGGCTGGGAGCCGTACAGACTTAGTCAATATACTACCTTCTGTCGACACCAAAGCCAATGGAGCCAAAGGAGGAGAAGCTGTTCTAGCAACTTTCTCTGGCGGCTCCGAAGAAACAGACGGAGCCGGAGAGCGCTTCTTAGCAGTCTTTTTATCCTTTTTAGCTGGAGAGGATATGGCACTGGAAGACTTAGCCAAGTCTTCCTCGAAGGAGTGTTTAAGCAGTCCTTTCAGAATGAGCTTGCTCTTCCTCTCCTGTAGCACGCAGGGACTGAAGGAATGACAAAACAAGCAGGACTCTTGGAGATGAATAGCCTCCCAAGCGGTACACGCACACAGAGTGCCCATCAGTTAAAGACATTTTGTTGCTGCATTCAACACACTTTTTAAAGCCCGAAGGCCTGTGCTCCTTAGAATCCTTAGACATGCTAGACAAAGGAGTACATACACAGGGACAAGCTGCAAAACCAACACGTACACACAAAAGACCTAACTAAACCCCTGCGGGAAACTAGAGCCTCTAACTAAAAACGGCCTAGGAAATGATGGGAACAAAAACTACAGGGAGGACTAGGTCCTCTAATTTAAACGGGCCTAGCCCGGTGGAAACAAAGGCAGGGTAAGACCACTCCCAGAGACGACAAAATACTAAATAAGCTAACAAGTAAACAAAGCACAAAATAAAAAGACCATACTTAAACAATGGGGAGGACTAGGTCCTCTAACTGAAATGGGCCTAGCCCGTGTGAAGAAAGGGAGTGAACGGGATACCAAAAATGGCCAACGAAAAGGCCACACAACCAGCAAGAGAGACATACACAGTAGCTATGAAAACAGCTTTTTATGATCAACAAATAGCCAAAAATTTAGAAAAAAGTATACTTAGCCATGGCCAAAGCAAGACCACGTCAGAGCGTAACGAGCAGCAAACGAGATCTGGGGAATGGGCCTGTTGCATGATGGGATACCTCTTAGCCACAAGCCAATTGAAGACTTTGAGCTAGAGTACGGCCGGGTCAGAGCAGAGGTTCGGCTCTGAACCCAGGGGTAAGAATGAAGGCGAGATTGGACTACATAACATCTGACGTTTCGGATAATTGACTCTCTACTGTATTCTGAATTACTTAAAATTTGGATACAAGTTTAAAGGAGTTAAAAAGAGTAATTTTTAAATTAGTCACTCAGTACTTAGCAATCCAAAAATCACACTTTACAAGTTAGTTTCTTCCTCTTTCAAAGGCACAGCACAGTGGAACTTTACTTTACAAGTACTTGGATGAGTTGAAAGATTTTCAAGCAACACAGGAAGAAATTCTCCTTACCTAAAAATGCATCAGTTTAGGTAAGGAGGAAGGTGTATTGGTGCAATGCAAATGTCTGCCCTACAAGTCCGAGAAAGATCCAAACAAAGGGCTATTACAGGGAAGTATATAAAACTTCCCTTAAGATGCTTACGTACTTCTCAATGCATGTCCAATCTCTGCAGACTGCATCAGAACCATCAGAGGCCGGCATAACTATTACAATTGGACCTCAAAGTCATATCTAACATCAATCTTAGCTTGAGCAGTTAAGGACAAATACTTCAAAAAAGCATCTACATTTTTCCATCTGGCAAGCTTATCAATACTGCCAATGTCAACCACCATTCAGAAGTAGCAGCAACAGAGGTAGCCACATCCCCATGCCCTCTCTCAAGGAGACTGAAGTTGGGTGTGTGGTACCAGTAAAGCAGAAACATACCTGTTCTTTAGCTACCTTTTAGACAAGGCCAAATCACTGAATTACAAAATTACCAGAGTTCTCTTAGTCAAGCTTTCTTTTAAGTTTAGTGCTAAAGCAGCCCATATTTATTTTAACATCCAAGTAGTGGAAACTCGCATCCCATTATGGAACCACCAATCGACAAAAATACTGTGGTAGAAAAATCACCGAACTCTCTCATAAGAAAAATTATTTTCTTTTACTATGAATTACAGAGTAGTCTCGCATACTGTCTGGTAAAAATTCTGGACCCTCCCAACATGTGCACACATGTATATGTCTACAGATCTCCATCTATATATAGAGCAAGATAGTACTCTCATGTAAGAACTTGAATAGATATTCTACTGATTGCTGTTGCAGTATTCCTGACATATGAGTTGTCGCCACCAATAACTGGCCAGGTTACCAAAACTTTACCTTTCCTAGGTTGCACGTCCGACATCTGACTTCATCACATATGCACTGGGGTATACAGACAGAAGCACAAGTGTGGATACTCGTATCTCTAAGCCAGCGGCCTGAAGACTACAGAAAGAGGAGATTGGACAGCTAGGAGAGTTGTAGCTCAAATAGGCAAGAAAACTCTCTCATTCCCATGTAAGAAAACAGAGATTAAAGCAAAGAAGAGGAAAAGAAAAGTTGAAGTGAGGAAGAGCAAAGGAGATGGACAAGTGGGATGGAATACTGCAAAAGTGATCAGTCGGACATCAACTGTTATGCCAAGTTCTTGCAAAAGTGTACTATGTCTTGACTGAAATCACTGATGCAGTATTCCTGACATAAAAGAGTAATTCCCAGAGCTAAAGAAGGAATGAAGGGTGGTTGATTACTGGAATTGTCCAGCAGTCCAGATAGGACTGACCTAGCAAAAGCTGCCTTAGACCTGGAGAAGGCATCATTTTTTTAGTGTTTGGTAAAGGTGTGTATGGAGGACCAATTGGCAAACTCCACGATAAGATTGGAGTCTATTCCTTTGTGAAATGCCCCAAGGAAGTCACTGCCCTAGTGGAATGTGCTTTAGGGCATGATGGCAAAGTCTTGCCACAGTAAGAGCAGCAGAAAAAGATAGCCTTAGAAATGCAAGCTGCAACAATTTGTTTGGAGACTGGCTGGCCCAGCTTAGGGCTCATAAATGAAAGAAATAGCTGTTCAGTCTTTCTGAATGACTTAGTTTTGTCCAGATAAAATCTGAGTTGCCTGTGAATGTCCAGAGAATGCTAGATCTTTTTCCTCCTGTTTTGTGGATTGGGATTAGTTCTCTGCTTCAGAGAGGGAAGAGGCACTTTACTTAATGAAAGCTGCAAACTGCGCCTTGAATGACTAAAACGTACTCAAACCAGGGAAACAGATGTGTGAAAAATGCAAAAGATTATCCAACATAACAGCTTCTGAGATTAAGGAAAGAAGTGCCGCTTTAGCAGCAAGCACAAGCACACTTGCTTGTTTTGTCTCATCCCCCCCCCCCCTTCAGAAGCAAAAAATATTTTAATTTGGTAGCTGCACAGCTAAGCTTAATGCAGTATTCAGCAAGATCTAGAGTTTGGGCCTACTTGCAAAACCCTGTAAATAAGTATGAAAAGAAGCAAAAAGACATTAACAACCAAAACTATCCACAGTAGGTCCTGCCCAAATTCGAACACAGGCATACTGTGCTTGCAAAGCTAGGCCCTCTTCAGGAAGATTTGGGTGTGGATAAGAGTAAATTGGACAGCGGAACTACTCTGCTTATGACAGTGCTATAGCAAACAGCACCCAAGCTCACAGCCTACATGGATGAGAAGCTGGAGTCTTTAGAAGGTACCTTATTGATCTACTCTGATTAAATGACAGAGCTGGATGTAGAGGTTAAGGACACAGCAAGCAGGGTGGCTTCAACAGAAACCCATCTGGATCTAACTGAAACAAACGTTATAAACTTAGAAGACAGTGGCAGAAGGAAAAATCCCACACTTTCTGGTATCCCTGAGAGGGAAGGAGAGGTGGAGATATGCTCTAGAGAGAAGAGGAATGAAGGCCAGCAGGACTAAGACAGAATATATGTGTGTGAATGAGAGGAAGGATAGAGGAATGGTGAGGATGCAGGGAGTAGAGGTGGCGAAGGTGAATGAGTTTAAGTACTTGGGATCAACAGTTCAGAGTAATGGTGAGTGTGGAAGAGAGGTGAAGAAGAGAGTACAGGCAGGATGGAGTGGGTGGAGAAGAGTGTCAGGAGTAATTTGTGACATACGAGTACCAGTAAGAATGAAAGGGAAGGTCTACAAGAGGGTAGTGAGACCAGCTATGTTATACGGGTTGGAGACAGTGGCATTGACAAAAAGGCAGGGGTCAGAGCTTGACGTGGCAGAGTTGAAGATGTTAAGATTTGCACTAGGTGTGACGAGGATGGACAGGATTAGGAATAAGTATATTAGAGGGTCAGCCCAGGTTGGAAGGTTTGGAGACAAAGCCACAGAGGCAAGATTACGTTGGTTTGGACATGTGCTGAAGAGGGATGCAGAGTATACTGGGAAAAAGATGCTAAGGATGAAGCTGCCAGGTAACAGGAAAAGAGGAAGGCCTAAGATAAGGTTTATGGATGTGGTGAGAGGATATGCAGGTGGTTGGTGTGACAGAGCAAGATGCAGAGGACAGGAGGAAATGGAAACAGTTGATCTTCTTTCGGCTGCTCGGGGTCGCCACAGCAGAAGAAGATACCGTACATGCTGGGTAAAAATCGCTGAATTGGCAGAAATGCCACTAGCCAAAAGAAAGAATGAAAGAGCTCACCATGTCTTTCTTCCACAAGGTGAGACTTCCAATGTGCTGTGACTGCCTCCTTCAACTCATACTCACCAAAGGAGAGGGTTTAATTTTCTAGGCAGTCATTTAGAACAGTCATCAGCAGCTCACAGTGTTCATGGAGGGCAGCCTATAAATTACTTGCTACTTTTTGCCCCTAACAATTGTGCGTACTTAGGCAACTGCCAATGTAATTTCCTAGGCAGGCTATTAACTACAAATAGGTCTGGTGCTATTGGTCACTGAATCCCCTGCTTCACCAGACCAAATTGAGTTTCACTGAAGTGTCAAACTTTTCTTTCAGCTGTCCACAACTTCTCAGAATGTTGAGATTTTTGCTTCATATTTTTGGTCTGTTCTTCATAATTTTTTGTGGTTTTCTGGCAAATCATTGAGGACTGAAGTCACTAAATGGCACACATTTGAGTTTCAGACTTCATATAATTCAGAAAATATATGCAAATTCACAAATTGTTATACAATCAACTTTTAAAATTTACAGAGCAATATTTAAGATTAATCCCTGATTTTGGGTCTTTGTCCCTATCAATCATTTTGGTCTTTGTCCAGAATTCCTGTGCAAAAAGATGGTCACAAAACAAAAAATGGGTCTGTTTAAACAGCTGCATGGTGTCTTTCACTACATTTTAATTGGCTTGACCCATAACATCTTAATTCTTGAGACTTTTATGGTTTCTAAGGAGCAATCTCATGTGTGTTTTACTAGTTATGGTTGCAATCTGACTTTAAAAAGGAAAAATTATAATTAAAATGACAATAGGTTAAATAATGAAAGTTGGGATGCAGGGGTGAATTTACTAAAATAGCATGCTTTAAAGATGCAAACAATAACCTTGATCTGTGGCAAAT
This sequence comes from Protopterus annectens, assembly GCF_019279795.1. Classification (NCBI taxonomy): domain Eukaryota; kingdom Metazoa; phylum Chordata; order Ceratodontiformes; family Protopteridae; genus Protopterus; species Protopterus annectens. The sequence goes on from NC_056739.1 coordinate 859,680,282, forward strand.
AAACATGTTACTTAGGAATGTGTACTATTCAACAGAAAAGAAAGGCATATTTCTCTCTAAGAAATACGCAGTCTTGTACTTATGTCTTTTTCTACACACAGTGGCACAATTTATAAAATAAGGTAAGAGCATAATAGCGTGGGGACCTTCACTAGAGGGAAGTGAAGACCAGGTAAGATCATATGCCTATTTTCCTCTATGCAGCCTGTTAATTGTGTTATCTATACAAAGCAAAGTCCACAAAGAGCCAGTTTAGCAAACTTATTGTAACTAGTTAGGTTATTCACGTTTAAGATGTTTTATTGCTTTTGCTATTACTTATTTTAAATTGTTATTCACTATATTTAAAAGTTTCATATACTACTGTTGTCTGTTCACTGTATAGTTACTAAATTAACTTGAATGTAATGTTGAAATGGTCTGGAATCAAATTTTCTTTAGACTGCAGTCTTGGAGAATACTGACTGCATTTGCCACTTGTTTCCTTGGCACTTATTTAAAAAAACATACATATATATACATACATACATATATATATATATATATATATATATATATATATACATATATATATATATATATATATACACATACATATATACACACACACACACACAGATATTATTCTGTATTTAGGTATACTTTTATACCATGGAATTTTAATAGACTTGTAAACTGGGTTAAGAAATCTAGGGTTTTTCTTTATATTAAAATAATTCAGCCACATTTTTATCTTACTGCAGGAGACACACTTATAAATCTGTGTTTTGTCAATGTATATCCACACATGAGCCTAATTTAATACAAAAACATTTGTTAAAATGCATGGAGTAAAGAAGAGCTGTTAGTCCATTACTAAAGAACGCCTGCTGTCAGATCCACATTTGAAAATGTATTTTCCTACATGTCTTACATTAATCCTTAATGCACAAACATGTGCTACTTCAGTGTACACCAGGAAACTTAAGTATACTACTACCACATAAAGCAGCACTGCTGCCACTACAGTATTGGAGATTATTGTTAGATCTGCACTTGAAGTAAACATTTCCCATCTTTCCTACGTTTATGTACACCAGAGAAACTTGTGCTTTATGCAAAGAACTATACCATTACAGATAACTGGGCAAATAGGTATCATAAAATAGCAGCATATTCAATGCAAAGTGTGTTAAGGACTTCCAAGATGGCTGCACACAGATTAATACCTTAATTTCAGCTCTCCCATTATCAAAACAGAAACTCAGAAAAGACAACCAGTGAACTTGTTTTTTTTTTTGGGTAAATTTCAGTAACTGGCTAGTACATGCACTGGCTAGATGCCATCAAAAAAGAAATTCAGAAAACCTCAAAGAAAATCAATCACAAAAAGTGAGAAGAAAACAATGACTGTGAAGAATTCTGCAGCTGCTTAGGAAAAAGTAGCACAAGCTCCAGTTGTGGTGCAAGACATGACTTCCAGTAACCTACAGGAAAAAAGTCAAATGTACTCAGACCTGATTAAAAGGAATGAAACTCAAGAGTATATCAACTTGAATAATGAAAGACTGGAAAAAATAGAAGCTTTAAAAGATAAGTCAGATGAGGTGATAAAGCTGCAAAAAATCAGGGGCTGAAATGGAGAAAAGACTAGTTGAGATGTTCAAAAAATTAACAGAATTAATAAAACTAAAATTAATAGAATTAGAGGACAGGGCACGTACAGAAAACCTGAGATTTTCTGCTGCACTAGAGAAGCTGGAAGGAACCGACTGCATTAGTTTTATGAAAGCACAAATAAGCAACTGAACTGGTTTTCCAAAGCAGGTGATGTTAATTGAAAGGGCACATCATGTGTATGCTCCACACCTGGCCATGAAAAAGCAACCTAGACCTTGAATAGTAAAGATGCAATCCGACCAGCAAAACTGTGGCAGAAGGACAAAGCACTAAATGTGGGTGACAACAAGTGTGTGGAAAATAATTACTCACTGTACATCATGCAGAACATGAGTAAATTTAATCCAGTAATCAGGGAATGCTAAAAAACAGGTATGAGATTCAATCAGGTATTTTCAGAATACTCTTTCCTACAGGGTCAAAATATTTTTTGATGCAGAACACGGTAAGAAGGAAATGCAAAAGTTTGTCCAACAAAAAGTGAGCTATCAAAACAGAAGGAGATTCTGCTTCTTGTTCAGGTAATAAAGCCCAAATAGAGAGAGAGACGCAGTGCCCATGAAACATCTTCCAAGGTTTCAAAGGAAAATGCTTGAGAGACAGAAGAAAGCAAAAAGTTGACTAGAAGAACCAGGAGTACATTGAAAATGAATCTGAGACTGGATCTGGGAGACAGAGATCAACAGGAAGAAAACCAGCAAATCAGAAATTGACAAATACATGTTGGAAAGCAAAGTATTAATTACATTTTTGAAACATGACATAAGAAAACATAGAAATACTAGACTTCTTTGACTTTGTTAAACTTGTAGGAGACTCCAAAGGATATGCCCTACTTGATGGCATTAATGTTTGGAAAAACATTTAGGAGAGGAGAAGAGGAAGAAAAGAGTTAGCCAAGTAAAACAAACTTTTGTTCCAAACAGAAGTACTCTTATAATGCATACATAACCTGCATGCTATAAGTAAAGCTTTTTCATTTACTTTCAAGTGTAATAGGGTTACTAAAGTAAACAGGTGTCCTTGTTCTTCCCCTTCTTTCTTTCTCCTTGTTCAGTTTTAAGAAATGTAGGCGCTGCAATGTAAAAAGAGAAAAGTCTGGACAAAAGCAAATGATACAAGAAAATTTGATATGCTTTTTCTTACTGTTGCATAGGGGGATGACTGGTCTAAGAAGAAGTTTTAATGGGAAGCAAATAAAAAATATATAACAAAAAAGTTTCCTCTAGCAAATAAACTGACGCTTGTAGTAGAAGCAACTATCTGGTTCTCATGTTTCTATAGAGATAGTCTGATAAGGGGAAATAAAAACAGAATAATACTTTCTTTTAACGACTAAGAGATAATGTTTTCTGAAAGCATTCAAAGTTCTAATCTACAACAGGAATAGATAAGGCAAAAACAGACAGCACTTAGTGCAAGTAGAAGGACAGGCTGTACCATGCATCTTAGCATGGATAACTTTCCTTACAGATTAAGCCATGTCTGAGTGTGGCTGTCAGTCTGGGACAATGGTTCCTATTGTGAGTGTTAAACTTCAATATCTGGTCAACTTCCAAGATGGCTGCACATTCAGCAACTGCTTATTTCTAGCTCTCCCAGTGTGAAAAACTCAGCAGAGAAGGCCAGTAGACTTCTGTTTATGGGTACATTTCAATAACTGGCTAGTAAGTCCACTGCTTGGATGGCAGGAATAAAGAAATACAGAAGACCTGGAAAAAAATCAGCTACAAAAACGCGAAGAAGAAACGCTGACTGGGGAAAGTTCTACAGCAAAAAAAAATGCAACCTTCAGACATGACTTCCAGTAACCTACAGGAAAATATAAGGTAATTGCATACAGACCTTGTTAAAATAAACAAAACACTGATGGAGTATATCAGCACAAAGAACAAAAGGCTGGAAAATGGAGAAAACTTTAAACAGATATTCAGATGGGATGATAAAGCTGCAGAAGTCAGAGGTCTAAGTAAACAGGAGGGAGTGTATCCATATTCATCAAGGATACCCACACCTCCAGGCTGGTGGCAACTCACGAAGCATCAGAGACCATTCAGGTGCAATTAACCATAGGCAAAACTGCTCTACAGTTTGTAGCATGTTACAGGCCACCCTCTCAAACTCAGGAACCCCACACAGCCTTCCTGAAGACACTGGAGAGTATAAATGTCTCTCCAAACACCATCATATTGGGTGACTTCAATTACCCAAACATAGACTGGGAACATTACTCAAGCCCCAATACCCTAGCCCAAAGGTTCTGGGAGTTCATAAACTCAAATGCTATGGAACAACTTGTCACCATTCCCACAAGAGGTGAAAATATACTAGACCTGATCATCACAAACATGGGGACAAAATGCTCCACGCCGGAAGTATATCCCTCATTGGTGAGATCAGACCATAAACTAATCTCACTGGAGATCCACATCCCGCTCCCACCCCCAACAAAAAAGACCACAGTGAAGAACTTCTCAAAAGCCAACTTCACACTTCTTAAGACTGGTGTGGTATCCTTCAAGGCCCCTGAGCCATTGGAAACCACAACCCACGCTGCTGAATCCCTTACAAATGCTTTCTACGAGCACCTCCAGGATTGCATGGATCAAGCAATCCCAAATAAAATCAAGACCCTTTCCACCAAAGGCAACCGCCCGATCTGGTGGACCCCAGCCATAAACAAACTTTACAACAAGAGGAGAAAGCTACTACAAGATGGAGCAAAATCCCTAAAAGGGAAGACATCTCTGATCAATACTAGTAAAAAACTACGATCACTCATAAAATCATCCAAGGCCAACTTTGAGAGAAAAATCGCCAAGGACTCAAAAGACAATCATAAGGCCTTCTTTAGCTATGTTAGAAATCTGGGTGGAAACTCCCAGATATGCTCAGAATTAGTCCAAAATGATACAAAAATCACTGAACCCACAGACATTGCAAACATACTGGCAGACAGGTTCAGTGAAAATTTCTCTCCTCCCTCCCCCCCAAAACGAGAAATATCTATCCCAGCAGAGTGTAGCCTCCCAATCATCTCAAATGCCCAGGTGAGAGCTACTCTCTCTAAAGCTAAAAACACAGCATCAATGGGACCGGATGGTGTCCCCGGCTGTGTGCTACACAAACTCAATGAGGAACTAAACCCACACATAAGGCTGCTGTTTAATCTTCGCCTTACCACAGGATACGTACCCAAAGAGTGGCGTACGGCAACTGTGGTCCCACTCCACAAAGGCGGTGCTTCTACGGACCCTGGTAATTACCACCCCATAAGCTTAACAAGCCTGGTCTGCAAAGCTATGGAGAGGATCATAATGGAACTCATAAATAAAGACATAGGGGACCTACAGACATTGGATCCTACCCAATTCGGCTTTGTCAAGGGCAGATCATGCCTCTTGAACTTGGTCGACTTTTTTGAAACAGTCACCAAGGCCATTGATGAGGGTAAGGCAGTTCACACAGCCTACCTTGACCTTGCAAAAGCTTTCGACACAATACCCCACTCGGGTATCATAGAAAAGCTCACCAGCTTAAATGTAAACCCATATGTCACAAGATGGGTTGCAAACTGGCTCAAGGACAGAACCCACAGGGCTAGAGTTGCTGGTGCCATGTCAGATTCCAAGCCGGTCACAAGCGGTGTCCCACAGGGCTCAGTCCTGGGCCCCCTCTTGTTCGGCATCTACTTTTCAGAAGTGCAGGCAAACACAGGAGGATTGTGGCTGACAAAATTTGCAGATGACTGCAAACTGTGCGCCATAGTTGAAAATCCATCAGACACAGATATCCTTCAGAGAGGTCTCATAGAAACGGATAACTGGTGCCAGAGCCATGGCCTTAAGCTAAACGCCAAAAAATGTATAGTCATACCCTTTGGTAAAAACAAGGTAACCCCAAGTTACCACATAGGTGGCAATCCATTAAGCACAGAAGAGGTTATCAGGGACCTGGGGACCCAAGTTGACAGTAACCTTTCTTTTGACACTCACATTGCCAAAGTGGTTAGGAGGACCTTCTACATTGCCCACCTGATTATGAAGGGATTCACATCCAGATCAAGGGAGGTCATTGTTCCCCTGTACTCTTCACTTATCAGACCAATGATTGAGTACAATGCCCCATTCGAATGTATCTTACCCGACACCTGCAGCAATTGGAAAGACCCCAAAAGTTCCTCACCAAAAGGATAAAGGGGCTCAAAAATATGCCATATGCTGCCCGACTGAAGAAACTCCAGCTCTATTCAGTCGCATACCGTCTGCTCAGAGGTGACCTGTGCCTGACATACAAGGCCATGTCCAACCCGGAATTAATGGACATGCTCCACCTCAAAAAATCAAAATCCACCAGAGCCACAAGAGCAAGAGACTTAAACCTCAACACGGATATAAATAGGACGTGCTGGAGGGACAGATTCATCACCCAGAGACTCCCTATGCTGTGGAACAGAATCCCGGTCCATGTGAAACAGAGCACCTCGCTGGCTCTGTTCAAGAGGAATCTTGACCAGTGGATGGGAGATTGTAGGTTTACCCCGGGGATCATCTCTGTATCACTGCTGGACAGAGGCACGGCAAACTAATGGGTATAGTATTCTTCAACCTAAGGGGTGGTGAAAGCCACACAACTCTGGCTAGGCTTATAAATGCCCTAGGGCAGATAGGTTCATAGGTTCATACTAGGCTATGAACAAAAGGCGGCTGAATAGGAGACTGCTCAGGAATAGATGTTTAAAACATAATAGAATTAGAGGACAGAGCATGTAAGGAAAACTTGAGATTTTCCACTATACCACGGAAGCTGGAAGGAAGAGACTGCATTAATTTTATGAAAGGACAACTGGACTGGTATTCCACAGCAGGAGTGGTTAGTTGAAAGGGCACATTGTGTGTATGCTCCAGACCTGGCTATTCAAAAGCAGCCTAGACCTTTAATAGTAAAGATGCAATCCTACCAGCAGAAGGAGTTTGATTCTGACAAAATTGTGGCAGAAGGATAAAGTACTAAAAGTAGAAGACAGCAGAGTATTTGTGGAGAAAGATTACTCATTGTACCAGACAGAAGAGGAGCAAATTTATTCCACTATTCAGGCAATGTTGACATGCAGGTGTGAGATTCAAACAGCTATACCCAGCTGTCTTCAAGGTATTCTTCCCTGGAGGGACAAAATAATTTTCTGATGAAGTACATGCTAAGGAAGAAATACAAAAGTTTGCCTTACAAAAGGTAAGCTGTAAAAACGTGAGATTCTGGGGTTTTTTTTTTTCTGGTAATAAAGACCACAGAGGGAATGTACCTGTGAAACCTTTTCAAAATTTTCAACAGAAAATGTTGGGGAGAAGGAAGGAAGCAGCAGAGTTGAACAAAAGAATAGAGAGTAAGTTGGAAATGAAGCAGAGACAAGATTTCAGAAATTAATTGTAATAAAACCAATAACTTAATATGGGACCTACAATGCATTAATTAACATGACAAAACAAGAAAATCTGGAAATACTGGACTTTTTCAGAATTTCTTGGATTTGTGGGGGACTCTAAAGCATATGTCCTACTTCATGCCATTAATGTTTGGAAAATTGTTTTGGGGAGGGGAAGAGGAGGATGAAAGTTAACTGTAAGTAAATATTTTTTCTTAAATAGTATAAATTTTATGGCATGTGGTTTTCTTTATATGCTATAAAGTAACATTTTCAGTTATTTTTAAGTGCAATTGGGGATTGTAAATAGGTGCTGTTGTTTTTTTTTTTCTTTTCTTTATCCCTTCTCTCTCTCTCCTTTTTCAGTTTTAAGAAGCAATCTATAAAACAAGCCTGGTTAAAAAGCAGCATGATAAAAAAATGAATGTCCTTTTTCTCATTCTTGCATGGGGAAATAACTGGATTAAAGACCTCAGATTGATTTAGTAACAGGTTTTAAGAGAGCAAGTAAATGAAAAAAACATTGAACATTATGAGTTTTTTAAGCAGATATGTGTATGCTCAGTAACAATTCTGCAAATGGTCTTCATGTTTCCATGGAGACAAGAGAAACTGGCTACAGTCTGGTGGTGAGTGATTGGCTGTGGAAAAAAGAGAAAGCGGCCAGGGGATGATGTTCTCTGAAAACATTCAGGGGTTTTCCCAGCTGGGAGAGCTATAAAGATAAGACAAAACCAACGAGCATTTAGTAGAAGCACAGGCAGCACCATGCGTCTTAGCATGGAAGACATTTCTTTTAGGTTAACTCAAGTCTGTGAGTGTGACCTTCAGTTTGGGACTTTTGCTCCTATTAGGAGGGTAAAACTTCAATATTTAAAGATGTACATAGTTTTGTGTTAGTAGGTTTTAGGGGGATATTGGGGGTGAGTTTGTTTTTTTGTTTGAGAGCTTTCAATAAAACAAAAACTTTTATAAGATGTGACATAGGCTCAAATGTGTATGACAAGAAACAACTGTATAAAAGTTCAACCTGCCAAACAGTGTATGCATGTAACACAAAACCTGAACTAGACATTTAACAAAAAAAGGTGTTATACATAAAAGGTAGGAATAATAACTTTTTAATACAATAATGCTTTCTTTAAATGTCTTTAAATGTAAATACAAACAAGAAAGAGTAGTGAACTATATTAAAATATAAAGTGCAAATAGCTATGTTAGAGGAGACACACACAAAGAACTGAACATGTGAATTTGATAAAGAAAGGTTTTCAGGATGGTTATGGAGCGGAATACCTGGCACAAGGAAAAAGAGGAGTACTCATATTAATTGCAAGATGAGCTCCAATCATGATAGAGGAAGATAACTGCAGATTTGCAGTGTTAAGGGGCTACTGGCAAGGGAGGAGGATTACACTGGCATGTATTTACATTCCACCTAAAACTGCTATAAGGCAGCTTAAGAAAAACATCAGAAATAATCAGTTATCAGCAAGGAATATTAGTTATAGGTAGGGACTGGAATTTGATTTGTAGCACTGAAGATGTGTCTGGGGGGGCCCAGAAGGGAAAATATAACAAAGGATGGTAGATTTTTGAAGAAATTTATGAAAATACTTGGCATGATGGAAGATGTGAATTAAGTAACAAGAGTTCGGAGTAAATTTAAATATTATTCTCCAAGGTATAAAACTGGGCCAGACTAGACAGAATTTACATTTCAAAGGAACATGTGCATTTAAATGAAGATCTTGATACCCACCCAATAACCATTTCAGATCATGAGCCAATAATAGCTCAAATAAAAATCACAGGGTAATGAAATAAAAATGAGACACTGCCACTTTTCCACCTGTCTGTTAAAAAAGGGAATTTATGGAATGGGTAGTGGAGATTATTCAGCAGATGTTAGAGTGAATAGAAATTTCTTCTGAAAATATAGCTAGGGAGTAGGATAACATTAACTGGAGTTTGAAAATAGGGTAGAAATAAAGGAAAGGGAGCTATGGTTAAGAAAGTACAGTTTTGTACCTACCATAAATGTAGATGTTCAAGTGTTAATACAGCTGCAGTCATAACAGATGGGTTCTCCTGCCGTCAGGCGGGTCCTCGGTCGGCCGAATTCCAAAGTCTAGGTCCGGCGTCAGTTGTCGTCGCTTCTTCCCTGACGTCAGTGCGCCAGGGGTATAAAAGAACCAGCCAACGCCATTTTCTTCAGTTTTTCTTGCCCCAGATGTCAGGTGTCCCCAAAAGGAAGGCAATAAATAAAATAAATTTGTGTAATAAAGCAATGCAATATAATCAAAATACAGTAGATGCAAGCAAATACACCATAAAAGAATACCCCAATCAGGTTGTATGAGGAGGTGTTAGCCAATAGGCCTGTCCCAAGAGGGGAAGGAGGGAGGGAAACCTGGACTGCAGCTGTATTAGCACTCGAACATCTACATTTGTGGTAGGTACAAAACTGTACTATGTTCATCGTGCATACAGCTGCAGTCATAACAGATGGGTAGAATCCCAAAGCTAAGAAAGGGGTGGTAGGCACTAGGTGGAACTAGGAGGAGCCAGAATGCCCTGCAAGACTGCAGTGGCAAAGCCTGCTCTAGTTTTGGAGTATAATGGTAGGTGGTAGTGCTTGGAGAAGGTATGCACAGAATTCCAAGTGGCTGCTTCCAAAATATCTTTTGTAGGAACTCCTCTGAGGAAAGCTGCAGAGGTAGCTGTAGCCCTTGTGGAGTGAGATCCGATGCCTGCAGGTACAGTATTACCATGAAAAGAGTAACAAAAGCGTATGCAGTGGGCTATCCATTTTGAGATTGTCTGTTTGGAAATTGGCTTCCCTTGAGCTCCTATAGCATAGGACACAAAGAGCTGTTCTGATTTTCTGAAAGGCTTTGTTCTGTCCAAATAATAACGCAGCTGTCTGTGGATGTCCAAGGAATGTAGTAGTCTCTCCCCTTTGTTTTGAGGATTAGGGTAAAAGGTAGGCAAGTGTATAGCCTGATTCAAAGCTACCCTGGCTACCACCTTTGGCATAAAGGACGGGTTGGTTCGTAAGGAAACTCTGTCCTGATGGAAGATGATAAAAGGCTGCACAGCCATGAGGGCTTGTAGTTCCGATACCCTACGAGCTGAGGTGATAGCCAGAAGGAAAGCTGTTTTCCAGGACAAATATTGCAAATCTGTTTTTGGCAGCCTGCTCAAAAGGAGTCAAGGTCAGCTTTTCTAGAATGAAATTGAGATCCCAAGCAGGTATTGGTTGTTTCCTTGGGGGTTTTATATTCTTTGCCCCTCTGAGGAACAGTCTTAAGAGGGGGTGAGAGAATAAAGGTGGATCAGTGTTGTATTCTGCAGAAATGGCTGAGGCATGGATTTTGATGGAGGAGAATGAAAGTCCACTGCTTAGCAGCTCAGCTAGATACTGTAATATTTGAGGTAAATTCAGTTTTCCAGGATTCTGGCCCTTTTTCTCATTCCAGGCACAAAACCGTTTCCATTTTGAGGAGTAAGCTTTTCTAGTAGACGGCCTTCTGGCCTCCAAAATGACATCCTGCACCTCCTTGGAGAGTAGGGTCTGTTGTGATGTTAAGGAATCTTCCATGCGGCCAGATTGAGTGTTTTCAGCTGACTGTGAAGAGTTTTGAAGCTGTGCTGAGTCAGAAGAGGCATTAGAGGTAGGGTCCATGGAGGGGAATGCGTCAGGCTCCTCAGGAGTGGGTACCAGTGCCGTCTTGGCTAGTCTGGAGTAATGAGAATCATCTTTGGTCTGCCTGCTCTGGTTTTTAATAGAACTTTGGGCAGCAGAGGAAGAGGTGGAAAGGCATAAACTGTCATTGTTGTCCAACTGAAAGAGAGAGCGTCCACTCTCCAGGCCTGTGGATGGAAAGTCCTTGAGCAGAATTTTGTCAATTGGTGATTTTTGTGGGAGGCAAAGAGATCTATGTCTGGCCTTCCCCATGCTTGAATTATCTCTGTGAAAACTTGAGGATGCAACTTCCATTCGTGTGGATCTGTCATATTTCTGCTTAAGTTGTCTGCCAGCGTGTTTTCCTTGCCTGGCAAGTACTGTGCTTGAAGTTCGATTTGTAATTCCAGGGCCATGTTCCAAAGTGACATGGCCAGCCTGCATAGGGGGTATGAATGGGTTCCTCCCTGTTTATGTACCACATTACTGTGGTGTTGTCTGTCCTTATCAATAGTTGACCTGGATGCAGAAGGTCTTTGAAAAGCTATAATAGCATTTATTACTGCTAGCATTTCCTTTTGATTGATGTGAAGGTGCTTTTCTTTTTGGGACCATTTGCCCTGAATGCACCGATCTGTCATGTGCGCCCCCCCAGGCGTAGTCCGAGGCGCCTGTTGTGATGACTTGATTTGCTTGAGGCTTGCAGAATGGGAGACCTGTGTTTGTTTGGCATGCTTGAGCCCACCACAGAAATTCCTTTTGAAGACATGGAATTAGTGGTATTATTGTTTCCAAACTGTGGCTGTGTTGAGACCATAGGTTTTTCAGGTACCATTGAAGTTTCCTCATATGCAGCTTTGCACATGGGATTAGTAGGATGCAAGATGCCATGAATCCCAGAGCCTGCAGGATTTTCCTTGCAGTCAGCCTGGTGAAATTTGCTAGTTTTCTGAAGTACTGAGTTAGTTGCCCCTGCTTCTCTGGCGTGAGGTAGGCCATCTGGGTGTTTGTGTCCAAGTTGGCACCCAGGAAAATTATTTTCTGAGAGGGTATTAGCCTTGATTTCTTTTGTTGACTGTGTATCCCAGAGAATTCAACAACATTATTACAAAAGCCAGATGTTTCAGAAGTATGTGCTTGCTGTCCGCTTGGATCAGGCAGTCGTCCAAATATGGGTATATTTGTATCCCTTGAAGTCTGCAGTAGGCAATTACTGATGCCAGGCATTTCGTGAATACTCTGGGCGCAGTAGATAAGCCAAAGGGCAACGCAGAGAATTGATAATGGGTTGAACCTGCAAGAAATCTGAGGTATCTTCTGCAATTTTGTCTGATTGGGACATGCAGGTATGCCTCCTTGAGGTCCAATGTTACCAGCCAAGACTCCTTGCCCAGCATGGGAAGAAGCTGCTGTAATGTGAGCATCTTGAATTCTGGTACGAGGAAAAATGTGTTTAGGATGGATAGGTCCAAAATAGGTCCGGTCTTTTCCCTTCCTTGGTACCAGGAATAGTCTGGAATAAAAACCTTGACCTTGTTCGTGAGTAGGTACCTCTTGAATACCTTTCATGTCCATGAGATCTGAAATTTGTCTTTGTGCCTCTGCCCTTTGATTGTGTAGCAGGTTTGGCATGCCTCTCATTTTTGGAAGGGTGTGAAAATGGAATCTGTAGCCTCCGTTTATAATGTCCAGGATCCATTTGTCTTTTGTGACAATATGCCAATTTTTTGAAAATAATGCCAGTTTTCCACCTAAGGGTGCTGCCATTTGAGCCTTGCTTGGCATGCAAAGGGGAAAGTCAATGGGCTTGATTTCTGAATGGCTGCGAACTATCCTCACCACCTCTTTGTGTAGGAGCTTGCCATTGTCTGCCCCTAAACGATCCTTGAGATTGCCCTCTGCCCCTCGGGCACCTGTATCTACCTCTTTGGGGTCTGTCCGTGGCTGGAAAGGACCAATTTTTGGAAGGTCAATTTCTACTGAAACGTGGAGGTTGTACCTGTAGAAAATCTTTCACCGTTTGCATTGATTTAGCCTTTTCCTCCATTTTCTTTAATACCTCCTCAGCTTTAACACCAAATAATACATCCTTTTGAAGAGGGGCATCTAGTAATTTAGCTTTGACATGTTCTGGTAAGGTTTGCTCCTTGAGCCAGGCATGTCTACGTATGACTGATCCTGTAACAGCAGCTCTACATGAGGCCTCTAGAGCATCAAAACCACATTGCAAGGTATGTTTACCCACTTGTTCTGAACTATGCATCAAATCCTGCAACTCCAAGTCTGGTTGTTCAGGTTGTGACATTTTGCTTCTCAACTGTGATAACAGAAACTGTTGGTACTTTAGCATATGGAACTGGCAGTTTAATGCCCTCATGGTTAAGGTGGCCGGGGTGTATACCTTTTTTCCCACCTTTCTAAGGATCTGGAATCTCACTCGGAAGGTAATGGGTTTTTAGCAGTGGAGGCCTTAATTCCCTTGGAGCCCTGTGAGATAGTTTCTGGGTCAGCCGCATGGCTTTTGTATAAAAATTGGTGTGAGTCAGGAACCCGGTAGTACCGGTCAGGCTTGACTGGGGCTGGAGGTAAAGAATCCGGGTTAAGGCAGGCCTCCGAGTACACATCATCTAGTATGTCTAAGACAGGAGGTATAGCCAGAGGCCTGTGCTGAGGTAGCAAGAGAAAATCCCTAAGCCTTTTCTTGGAATCCGAGTACTCTTGGCCTTCCCAGTGGAAGTGTTCCCTTAAGGTATGCAAGGTTTCCCCAAATGAGTAATCCTCGGAGGGGGAGACGGAGGGAATGGACTCCTCAGCATCAGAATCTTCAAAAGGGGAGTAAAAATGTTCCTGTTCATCAGAGTGCTCTGAAATAATGGAGGCCTGGACAGAGGAGGGGGATTCTTCCTCCACTCTGGGCCTTTTGTCCGGGGAGGGCTGAGAACCCCTGATAAGAGTACTCAAATCCTCAGCCATTTTAAGCATCTGTTTTTTAGGCATGGGGCCTGGAGAAGGGCCCTGTGGAGCTTGTCTCCTAGAATGCATGGCTGCTTTAGACTTAGTGAAAGCCTTGATAGAAAAAGAAAAGGAAGGTCTGAAGACACCTTGAGAGGAGGCAGACCTGTCTACATTTTGAGATTCACCACCAAGAGTGGCTTCGGTATCTGTAGTCAGAGTGTGGGCCGAGGAGCCTGTGACCTCGGGCACAGAAGACACCGTCAATGAAGTGTCGTCGGTAGGCAGGGGCTGCATAGGCGCCTTGCTGAGAACCGGACCACCTGTAGTCGGCTTTGGCGCGGTGTCGGTAGAGGCCACAAACCTCGTGTGTCGGTCTTTACCTTTGCGTTTTTTAAACAAAACTGGAGTCGGAGTATCCGAAGACATAATATAGTTAAATTCTTTGCCAAAATAGTGCTGGGCGAACTCCGCCCGACGCTTAATGGTGCGTTTGTTGAATGTAGCACAAAAACGACAGACCGAGACGTCGTGGTCTGGGCCTAAGCAAGGAATACAGAGGGAATGAAAATCCTTATGCGGTATTTGCTTCCCACAAGAAATACAATTATTAACTTTGTCTGACATCGGTCCGAGGCAAGAAAAGTTTCCCCAACGGGGTACTTAGCTTTAAAGAAGAATTTGGTTGCAAAATTTTCGTAATTTCAGGAACTGGCTGACCGGCACTTGCAAACTGCTTCTGCTTCGGGCACCGCGCGGCAAGAAAGACTGAAGAAAATGGCGTCGGCTGGTTCTTTTATACCCCTGGCGCACTGACGTCAGGGAAGAAGCGACGACAACCGATGCCGGACCTAGACTTTGGAATTCGGCCGACCGATGACCTGCCTGACGGCAGGAGAACCCATCTGTTATGACTGCATGCACGATGAACATCAACAAGAATTAGAAGGACTGACAAATGTTGAAGTATTGCAGAATAGGGGGGGGTATGACATTACAAGAGGAGGAGCAACTGAAGAATGCTGAGCAGAAAATAATGGATTAGCTTGATAATATGCATGAGTTTAGGAAGACTGCTGTTTTTTTTTTTTTTGATAACTCCAGAGCACAAAAATTTTAGCACAACAATTTGGGCAACAAAAAGCAGAAAGGGTCATCACCAAGCTTAGAGAGCCTATAACAAAGAAAGATCTGTAGAGGTACTAGAAACATTTTGGAAATTTTATGAACATCTATATAAAGCAGAGAATACTGAAATCAAGAAATGGAACAAATGTAAATGTTTGTAGAAAAAAATAAATATGCCAATGTTAGAATTAGATGAGACTCGATTGTTAACAGGGTAGGAGGAGAGGAGATAAAAATGGTGGTGTATAGCCAATCTACAGGAAAGTCATTAGGAATAGATGGCATTCCTGTGGAAGTTTGTCAGCTAGGAGGGAAGAAACTGCTAAAGATCTGGAAGGTTTTGTTTAACAGTATTTTAAAAGCAGTAGCACCAACATCGGGGTGAAAGCGGCGGTGGCTGCAATACCTAAAGATGATAAAGACCCATCAGATCCAGCTTCATATAGCCCCATTTCAATTCTAAACCATGATTACAAAGTGTTTATGCCTATAATGGCTAAAAGAATGATAAAGGTGATATCAAAATTGATCAGTATGGATCAAGGTGTTTTTTGTGGAGGGCAGGCAAACATCTGAAAACACTAACAGAATAAAGATGATCCAGAGGGAAGCAGAATGATACCACTGTTGATGGATCTTGATGCACAGAAAGCATCAGACAGAGTAAAGTGGGATTTTATGAGTTTGGCAATGGAAACATTTGCAAACCCTAATAAAATTATAAAGGTTGATTAGGAGGCTGTATGAGGGATTGGAGGCGAAAATAAAAGTGGGTAGGTTCCTCTCTGATAGGTTCTGTTTCAGCATAGGAAGCAGTCAGGGTTGTCATCTTTCCCCTTTGTTATTCGCGTTACATTTAGAACCACTGGTAAAGAAAATAAGGGACTCAGAAGTTCAAGGCTATAATTGATATGACAGTCAACAAAAACTGGCTTTATTTGTAGATGGTATTATTTTATACCTGATAAAAACAGAAAAAGCAAATTTCAGTGCTGTGGAACATTTTGAGACAGTATCAAGTCTTTTCAAGGTACAAAATTAACAAAGATAAACCAAAGACAATAATTGCAAACTATATACCCACATACAAATTGGTTTAGCAATGCCCATATTTATGGAAGCATGATAAAATAAAGTACTTAGGAGCATGGATTAAAAATGAACCTGTTATGGCAGCTAATGATATGTGGGAAGAGACTAAACAAAACATAATACAAAAACTGTGAAACTGGAAGACCTGTTTTATGGATATAGGCAGCAAGATACTAGTCAAAATGTTTTAGTCACTTTAGTTTTATACACAGATCAAACTTATTTTTGTCAACAAAGGAGAAAGCTGTCAATAGCAATTAATAAAGAGTTGAATGATTTTATCTGGGAGGGAAAGACAGCAAGAGTCAAGTGGGATAAGCTGCTCTTTTCAATAGGACAAGGTGGTTTGGGGTTGCCTGATTTGAAGATATATTGCATAGCTACACAAATATGGCTCCTATACATAGCACAGGCATAGCTCTATAATTCAAAGTGGAAAGGGATGATTATGAAATGGTGGGAAGCTCAAGAAACAAGGACAGACTGAGATTTTGGATGGAGATCCTTAGGGAAAATAACAATAACTATACAGAATGTTATATACATAAAACAGCAGAAAGTATTCTAAGAACTAAGCCAACACTGGAATGGGGAAAGGAGATTCTGCCAACAGGGATGAATGCAATTAAGAATTCAGAAAATAGGCAAGAGGGGACTGGAATTTACTGAAGAAAACTGACAAAGGATCCAAGGAATTGGGAACAAATAATCAATCAGAGAGGGAAAGGTATTAGAATGGGAGAGGCCAAGAATTTATTTGGACTGCAGGCTAGAGATCACCTTCCTTATCAAGGATTGATATCAGAATATATGCAAAGAGAAAGAAACAGGGGGGGGGGGGTCCCAAGTGAATGCCCAAGCACTGGTAGAGTTTTTAGTAAAATCTAGGACAGAAGATGCTGTTAAAAAAGGGATAATTAGTAGAGCATATAAATACTGCATGATAACTATAAGAATCAGAAGATGTTCGAGAGGATTGGGGAGAGAAATTGGATAAGCAATTCACAAAGAAACAATGGAAGATATATGTACAACTCCCACATATGCAATAAGGTCTAGAAGATTTAGGATATTTTCTTGGGAGTGTTTACATAGGTATTTTTATACCCTAAGTAGAGTCCAAAGAAATTTTTCTCCGGTAGACAGCAAATGTTGGAGGTGTGATGGGGAAGAGAGAGGCAATTGGGAACATATATTTTGGGAGTGTAATGCGTTGGCAGACTTTAAAAATTTCTTCCGCACTACTCTATCAGAAATAGTGGGTGAGCAAATCGATTTAACTAAGGAAATTATTTTTTTGAGCTACTGTACAAAATCAGAATTGTCCAAACATACTAAAGGCCTTGCTGAGTCTAAATATGGTAGCTGCTAAAAAAAGCAATTACTAGAAATGGAAATCAAAGTCTAAGCCAATTGTACTAGAAGTGAATACAGTAATACAGTAACAGAGATAAAACAACTGACAATGGGATCTTTAGAAAAAGGTAGGCGCAAATTACATAAAAAATGGGAATTGGAACAATACATGCAGAATAATGTTTTGGAGGAGAAATAATGTTTAAAAGAAGGCAGGAATTGAATGATCTATGTAATGTCTGACTGACAATGACTGGATAGTTTAAGTGATACACACGTTTGCAACTAAATACATGTCAAAATGGGTTGTTTTTCATTAATATAAAAGTATGATTGCTTATGCCATAAGTGATATTTTAATAAAGATTTTTATTGTTTTAAAAAACTGAAATTTTTGGAACGAGTTATGCAGATTTGGAAGACAAATGAGGTTTAACGGAAGATAGTCACCGAATTATTTACATAATGTTGCTTTAATAATATGTCTGACAATGTATCTGATGTACAATGCTTGTAAATGTAAACTTATTAATGATTGCTAGTACATTCTAAGTATGAATTGCTAAAAGTCTCCTTCCGATATATTCTTGACTTAAAGCCTACATCTGTGTTAGTTACTAAGGTGTCCAAATATGCTACACCATCACTACTGCAAGCAAAAGTAAATTTCAAAAAATCACTGCTGCTGTTCAAATATTCCATAAATTCATTAAAGGTGTCTATACATCCATCCCATAACATATAAATATTGTCCAAAAAGCGTGAGTAATATTTGATGTTGTTTGTATAGTAAGTACTATTAAATACGGTGTTCTCCTCCCAATCTAACATAACTAAATTAGCAAATATGGGGGCACATGCTGCCCCCATAGCAACACCCCTAGTTTGTTTAAATAACTCACCTTCATAACAAATGTAATTATGTTCAAGAACTATAGACATTCCCCGGGATTCATGAAGCTTGCGCCAGGCGCAGGCGTAGCGTAGGCGGAATAACGCCAAATATGGCCATCGAGCAATTCAGGTATGATCCAATACCACGTGCACTACCGGCGTACGCCAGAACTGCGCAGCCCTCAGCATAGGTATGCTAATCACCCCATGCACAGTGTCGCACCATGCAAATGAAGGCAGATAGTGATTCATGAAGTGAGGCAGGTGTAGCGTAAGCCCACAGAAATGTAAACCAAAAAACACGGTTTACATTTTCCCAAACAGAACATCGGAGCTATGGAAGCGGACCAGACTCATGTATTACAAAGTTAACATATGCCAATGGCTAAATACACAGCCAATGGCATAAGAAAAGATGCACAACACCTAAAAAACAACATTTAATGTCATGTCCACATTAAAGCACAGTACAACTGCAGGGCATGTGTGCGCAAACTGGAACATAAAGAAAAAATATAAAAATGTCATAAAATCGCAATGCAATACAAATCAGGTTTATACCATAATACACAATGGTAGGCATGGAACACCACAACCAAGGTGCAAGGGTTGCTAAGGGCCTGTGACAGTGTTCGGCGCGGTAACTATGAATTAGTAGTCAATGCCATGCAAATGAGGCAGATAATACTGAATCGCAAATGTCCCACCGGATGAAGGTTGAACCATACGGCGCAGCGCTATAACACCGAGGAGTGGCTCAGAGGAGATACATGACATCAGCAGAGGGGTGTGCCACAGTAGCAGCAAGCACATTGGAGCAATGCAAATCTGGCCTGGCCGTTGCTAAGCAAAGCTGCAGGACAGGGGTGGGGAGGAAGGTATAGAATTGCTTCGTTGAGAGCACACATGGTGCCCAAAAGCGCATGTGTACGGTGATGAAAACGTGCCCAAAACCCAGTAAGTGGATGCACGCGGCACGGACAATAACACAAACAGGGAGGTCAGGGGAAGAAAAGAAGGAAATGCCGAAGTAGGGTAATTGGCGTACTAATGAGCAATCAACACCAATCAACTCACGGTGGCCAATCTACGGCAGCTGTCAAGTCTGCTCGCAGAAACCTGCAAAACAGGATAGGGGAGGCATCGGAATGCAAAGAAAGGAGGGGAGGCATTGGACTGCAAAGATAGGAGATCTGTCATAGCAGAGCAAAGCAAACCGACAGTAGACCGGCAATAGCACACATTACGCAAGATACGCCAGGTCTAGGAAAGTACAAAAGAAAGCAGGCTGCTGGATGCATGGTGGAACGTGCAGAAATGTAAAGGGAAGGTCAAGAGGTAATCCACGGCAGCCAAATGTAATTCAACACCAAAGGCACCACAATAGTAGTTCCGGTAGTAAAACACATAAGATACCCTGTAGCTACGATCGTACATACACACCCTATGACATCATCGGCATTCACAGCACAATAGTATAAAGTGTGAAAGCACCCTACACACACCTGTGAATTCCCAAACACTGCACCATAGGTGTAAACACACGGGGAACTTTTAAAATGTACATGTTGGGAGCTGCCATAGCTGTGATTCATCAGCATGTGTTAGAGACTGACGGTGTTGTGGAGGATGATGTTGACAACCACCTCAGGCCCCGGAGGAGGAGAAGTGTGTTCAGACCAAGAGTAACCTACCAGGGGCTACATGATCTGGAGATAGTAGAGCATTACAGGGTGGACCGGGACATCTTACAGCAAATAGTGGAGCTGTGCCGGCCACGCCTGAGAACCAGAAATAACAGAGGGGAACCCATCCCAGTGGACACGAAGCTATGTGTAAGCATGTGAATACTAGCCACAGGTACCTTTCAAAGGCCAACTGGAGATATAATGGGGATCTCACAGGCATCAGCATCCAGGGTACTACACCAGTTCCTGGATGCCACGTTACCACATGCCAATGAGCATATATACTTCCCCCGAACTCAGGAGGAGTTGGCCAGCAATATATGTCACTTCCACCGTGTGGCACACTACCCGGAGGTACTGGGTGCGATAGACTGCACGCACATATAAATCAAGTCACCACCCGGTGAGCATGGTAGGCGCTACATAAACCGCAAGGGATTCCACTCCATCAACTGCCAGGTCGTGTGCAATGCCCAGGGCATTATCATGGATGTGTGTGCTGGCAGCCCTGGAAGCTACCATGATTTCCATATCTAGCATGCCTCACAGCTGTATCAGGTATTTGTCAGGGGGGACATCCCACATGGCCACCTTGTGGGGGATGCTGGCTATGCACTGGAGCCGTGGATGATGATTCCCATCAGAAATGCACACACACCCATGCAGGAATGCCATAATGAGGCACACGCACAAACCAGAATCATCATAGAGTGTGTGTTCAGGATGCTGAAATCATGGTTCAGGTGCTTGGACACATCTGGTGGAGCCTTGCAGTACTCTCCAGGCACGTGTGCCCACATCGTCATAGTATGTGCCATGCTACATAATATGATCCTGTGGAAACAGCTGCAGCAGGGACAAAATGGTGAAGGCCCTCATAGCCCACCGCAATTGCCAAGGCCATCACAGGCACAGAGGGATTCAGACCATGAACACACTGTGTCAGCCCCAGTAGGCAGACGGAGGCATGCCCAATATGCCTATGCTTTGGCAAAGAGGGAATGTATAGCACATACTCAGAGTGTAGGCCCCTACGGACTGACACACCTCTCCACCTGCACACACAGTAAAATAGATGGCACACAAGCACGACCACCTGTAAATTGTAATGTATAGGTGGCCCACTGTGTGAATCCTACATAGGCAGCCCTGAAACATTGTACACACAACAGCTATTGGAACAAGGAATGTCAACACCTGAACAGTACATGCACCTATCAGCATATGGTGGTGCTGTGTGTATAGGTTCCCAGGTACATCGGTAGGTACACGGCCGATTGTCACAGGCCATGCACCAAATGGGGCAAACAGTGTCCGCTGTTGCCACAACATCGAGTAACCAACTGTCGTGTAGAGGAGCAGAGGCAATCGTGGGAGCACATGTGTGTAAGCACTGTTCTGCACACACTCAGCACAGAGTCCCTGCTGCGTTAATGAGGGGCCCCACATAATATAATCATGGATGTTGTGTCAAGTCATGGGGTGTACCCATGACAAGTATTTGTCACCACAGCATGCTCCACCCATGGTCGTTTGAAGGTGTAGCACAGTATCGTGTGTGGCTCACTGAGATATACATACCCAATGCCGGAGCACTTCCAGTAAACATCACATGGACATACCATTAACTGGACTCATCAATATGTAAACTAACTGAGTTACCCATGTGAGTGCAGTATGGAGTAACAGCCATAGTATACTCCACGTACAAAACGACATAACACGTGTACAAATCCCAGATGGCCATATGTTAAATGCAGTGACCGTCGTGCATGTTCCCGGTCCCACGTCCTGCAAGGGATGTAACGTAACCCTGAAGGCACGAGTAATGCATGTCGGATGCAGGTCAGCAGATCATGTTTAGCACACGTTACCGGGAATATGCATTGCCCACTGCTGGTAAGCGACATTTAAATATGATTATATGGATATGCGTGAAACAGGGATAAGCTACTCCGAATATCGTGCAGATCACAGTCAATGATGTCCAGAACAGGTGAAACCAGCATTATTCACCCCTGTACTAATAGCGCCTGCTCTGAAGGGTAAAACGACCACTGCCAGGTGTAGAACACACAATCATGTATCGAATCACCTAACACTATTGCTAAGCAAGATGTATCTATGGTAGGGTTGCCACCTCTTCAAATTACTAATATGGGACATACGTCAGATATCTGCACACCGACACATACACCAAGCCAGTATGAAAAGCAGAACTGCACTGTTTTGCCTAGATAAAAGCTCATTCTTGTAATGTTGACTTACTTATTCTGTTTGTTGGTTCAGATACAGAATAACTGTTTTATGCGATTATTACATCAACTATAGGAAATAAGTATGTTCTAAAATCACAGAACATTTGCCATGTTTACAAATAGTTTGCAGGACACAACTGCCCAAAGAGGGACTGTCCCTCGCAGAGTGGGACAGCTGGCAATCCTAACCTATGGCAGGTGTGTAATGTGACGGGTACAGACCCAAACATGCGGAGTCCAGGAAACAGTATACACCAACAAGTACACAATGAAAGGTGTAGCTTGCCTGTCATTTTCCCAGTCAGATATATATATGTACACATATATATATATATATATATATATATATAATACAGATAGAAAGGGCGATAGAGTGATATATGTTGATATATACGGATTCAGCGATATCTGCAAATATATATAGATAGGTCAAAGACATTCATAACACCTTGGAGGTACAAATAATTAGGATACCGCCAACTATGGAATGTGTAACATACCGACATGCGTAACCATGAGGCTGAAAGACCGAAAGAACACAGTACCGGAACAGTACAACCGCGAGTAATAGTATGATGATATGAATGGATAATTAGTCACCGCTGCCAGTGTCGCGGTCCACGTAGATACTGTGTTCAACTGTGTTTGTGAGAGCCGTAGTCTGTGTATGTGTGTGTTGAGGGTGCCGTGTGCGTCCCCGTGTGACTGTAATGTGTGTGTGTGTGTGTGTGTGTGTGTGTGTGTGTGTGTGTGTGTCCGCATCATGTGTCTGTTAGTGCTAACTCAGAGGTAGATCATTACGGTAGGTGTGGGTATAGCTAGCCGTAGGCATACGGTTCCCACCTGTACCACATTAGGAGGGACATCCCCTCCCTGGGCAGGTGTGTCCTGACATAAAACATTACAAAGGGCAAATGTCCGAGATCATAGGACATTAATATGTCCCATATATAATGTAATAGTAGCATTAAATAGTTATGCCTGTAAACATCTATTAATCTACTTAATATTACTAAATATTATTTATTAAATCACATTACATTTTTTCTGTATTTTCTCTGTATATTTACATATTTATGCAAATATGCCTTGACAGTATTAGCTTGGCATAAGCATTTATATTTTATTTCAAAAAATTTATTAATAACATTTTTTATAATAGTTTTTTAACACGCTAGAGTAATGTGATGGTATATTACTAATGTCCTTAATCACACAAAGTTTTAAGTCATTTGATGAACTTTTTGCTAAATTTATTGGTAGTTGAATCATGTGTTTT
The DNA here is from genome assembly GCF_019279795.1 of Protopterus annectens. Taxonomy (NCBI): domain Eukaryota; kingdom Metazoa; phylum Chordata; order Ceratodontiformes; family Protopteridae; genus Protopterus; species Protopterus annectens. The sequence continues at coordinate 859,703,698 of NC_056739.1, forward strand.
ATTTGATGAAATGATTTTATAAATTTGATTTTTTATATTTATAGGGTGCGATACTATATACATTGCATTTATGGTAGTTCTCCATGTCTATGTTACATCGAAATATTTTATACTTTGCAGTCTTTTGCGTGTATTCAAGTATATTTCTTTAATACGTTATTGAATTCACGATTCATCAATTAATTAATTAACTAATTATTTATAGCATGTGACTTTGGCTTCAGTATTTATTTGTTGAGCATTAAACATTTTTTTATACTTGATAAAGCTCGGTATTGCACCGAGCGAAAGCGCTTGTTTTAGTGTGGTGGCTTCCAATAAAGGATTTATCTACAGTTTTGTTTGGCGCTTCGTCCTTGGGTCGTGAATTACTTTTTTTAGTTATGCCTGTATGTAAGAAACGTGAATGTTACATGCAATATGATAAGTAGCCAAAGTCCCACAACAATAGGTATGTATTGAGGATAAAAGTATGTGCTATCCTGTGTACTGACCGTGGCTATGTGTTGGCCTGTAACACCGCTGTGTGTCCTGGAAGTGTCCAACAATGGCCATATGAAAAGGTGGCAACCCATGGCAAAGAGGTTCTGTTACCAACACAACTGCAATGACTGCAAATATCTGGGACAGAAATACACGGGATAGCTGTCATGTAGACATATCCCTTTACATATCGCTGCAATTCCGGAGGTATGGAAGTATCAACCTCACCTGCATACTATATAGAAACCAATTAACAACGGCCCAATGTACAATCCCGTAACATAAGTCTGCTAACTGATAGCTCTTTAATTAGGGATGGAGCCCACACACATATATGGAATATGTAGAAATGCAAGCCCCACAAACCTGTATATGCTACGTACACCCACCGACATCCCCCACACTAGAAACTATAGCAATACAGACTGTAATAACAGCACAAACATCCAGTCAGTCAATTACAACTGCAGAACCATCAACATACCTTGTGAGAGACACAATTAAAGGCGCCATGCAAAATTGCAGCCGTTGTATAACGGAACAAACAGCAATGTTACAGGTTTTGTTTGCAATAGTCCATTAACAGATGTTGGGATGACAGGTACACCCACATGTTGAACTACATACTCTAGCTGTCACACACAATCCACGGGGGACATGAATCCAAAGTATACTTGTCTCTATGCATAGCAGTTGCAATTACACATAACAAAACACAATACAGGCCGTCTCCCCAAAGGTAGGGCAAATGGGCAACGCCCAAGTGCAGAAGTCAATTATACCCAACTGTTGCCGCGTAATTGGCGAATGGAGTAGCTGCACAGCTGATATGCAAGTAATTAGTCACTCAGAAAAACCAATAGGCGGCAGGAAACCACATGTTACAGGTATCAACGTATACAAGAAAGACTTGCCAGACATTCAAACCATATGCTCATACAAAATACCCATGTAAGCAGTGTGAGAGAGATAGAGACGAAAGTCTATAACGATAACAAGGTATGTAGAACACTCAGTATGTAAGTTTATGTATAGCATGTTTTGTATTAATTATCTACTGTATGTATAGCCTGGTTTGCATTAATTAAAAGTGTCCGCAATGCATAACGTGGGAAAAGGTATTTATGTAGTGACGTCTCGATGAGCATACGTAAGCTTGTAGAAACTGTGCGTCCAGCAGTGGGCCACAAGGTACACATCACAGACACCACAAGGGATGCTACATGAGGGCTTTAAACAGAACAATTACATACAACCCGCCGTCAGTGGTAGGGTATGTCCAACAAGTATGTGCCATAGCCGGGGATAGTATATGTTGATATACTGTCACAGTAGGCATGTGTATGGGCATATAACGGACAATTACATGTCTAAGGTGGTCCCGCTGTGCAAGTATGCTTTGATTATGGGATACTATGTAAAATATGTGTAATGTATAGTATTGTAGGTAGATATGTCAGATATTCTACACAGCATAACAGGCATATCATGCATACCAAAGGTATCGTCTACTGGCATGTACAATAACAGGATACATATGGCTTGTAGGCACGGGACATTGTAATAGCATGATAGCTAATCTAAATGGAAGGGCTAGCAAGTAAACATGCACAAAGGACATGTAATAGCTTCACAGGTTCATAGTGGGGTACTATGCAGTCTGGCAAGTCTATGTGTAAGCACAACTACAGTGTTCACACCAGTGGCACCTCTCTAGGGTAGTGTCCTGTGATCAGCAGAGCCATGTGTTACCTGCACCTCTGCACAGTACAGCCAATGCAGTGATCCCTGGCGTACATGTGTCTCCTAAACACCAAGGGAGGTATCACATGAACAGTGCTACTGAGTGTCCCTGCGTGATGTACTTAGTAGTCATGTTCCAAACCATGGTGAGTGTCCGGTTTGGGAATGTAACCCTCAAGCACATCCCACTCATTGTTGCGTGTGTGCACATATCCATGAGAATGTTGCTCACAGTGGCATTTGCGTATGTCGCGTATGTGGAGTATATCCATTAATATTGTTGTGGACATGGGCCCTGTCTGTTCAGCAGAGGTCACCCCTGAGTATGTAGTATGCAAATGTGTACAGACGTGGTGTCCGTAGTTCAGCCGCATACCTTAGCTGTCGGAGCTCAATAAACATCATGGCGTGTTAATGTTGTGGTATGTAAAGCTGTAGCTGTTGTGTAAGGTACATCCTAAATGAGGTGGTGTACCCTTGAATGTGTGTAGAAGTCTTGAGTTCAGAGGTACAATGGGTGCCTATGTACCAGCTACACACCCAGTACAGATAAGTGTGGCCATGTAGAAGGATATCCACGCCACAGTGGCAATACGGTAATCACAGGAGTGGGTGTGACATACGTGTGTACTACAAACATGTACAATGTGACATGTATGTAGGGGACTACCACCTATGTGATAGTGGGTGAATGGTGTAATGCAAAGGTGATGTAAATGGACCTAGTGTCATGCAGCTTGAGGCCATAATATTCATATCAGGTATCTGTCACAGTGACACCCGTATGGATGGAGTCAGTATCAGCTGGTGGATCAATCATGGCGCTTTGTATGCAGGGGTTTGTAAAGCTAAGCAGGAAAAGTCCCTCTGTGCTAGCCTGTACCTCAGGGAAGCATATACTGAACATGAGGGGCCCAATGACTGAGGACTGTGGTATGCCAAATGTAACTGAAATGCAGTACGTACTATGGTATGTTACCCTCATTGTGCATGTCCTGTCCATGAGCCACGTTGCATAACATCCACAGACATAGGGTACGATGTGCAGGTGGATGTGTATGTTGTCAATACCAGAATGAAGAACGGTGCTGAAAGGCAATGAGAGGACAATGTAGGATGTGTGGACTCCCGTACCATCATCAACTACCCTGGTAACTGTATGAAAGGAGTCCAGCAGGTGAAGGGCCATGTTCTGGCCCTAACAAGCCCAACCCGGGTGGCATCAAAGGACCGGAGCCCAACAATGTCTCTGTGAATGACATCCTTGATGATGTGCCCCATAGCCATGCAGAACAGTCCAGGCAGGTGTGTAGGACTATAGTCCCACTCGTGCATTGTGGTGCCACCTGTGTGGAGTGTGATAAAAGTTGCTGTGTGTCATTCAGGGGCCACGATGTCTGATACAAGGCTATTACTGAATATGGTGGCCTAGTGGGGAGACATGTCGTTCAGAGGTTTGTGGACATCACAGCCTGGGACTTTGGAAGGTGACATGGGGCCAGTGTCCCAGGACATATAGAGTGCAGGTTAGTACTGTGTAGGTGTGACCGCAGGGACACCGCAATGCTCCTGCATGGATTGTGGCCCTGTAGTGAGTGAGAGGGTGTAATGTTACCACTGAATCCATCCGCTAGCATGTTGCCAACATCACCTGGGTCTGTAATGTTCCTGAGTGACTGTTGTATGTGAGAGCAGATGTGGGTGTTGCCATCGACTACTGACATACCACCATAATGCCTTGTGGTACACCCCGGAATGTGTCGCAGTAATGTTTACATAGCTAGTCGGAGTATGTGATGAGGGATCCCGTGGCCCTACCGAGGCTGACCAGTGAGCTACCCCACCCAAGGGATTGTACACCACTGTGCAACAGCCTCCACCTGTTGTTGTACATTATGTCCATGGAACTTGACCACCAGAGTGGCGTCTGTTATCTGGTGTGTACCATCATGGCTCTGTGTGGAATAGCATGATCCATGCAGTCGTGTATGTGCTAATGAAGTGCACTGGGGTATGTTTCAGCATTTGTATGTGCATTGTCCATCTGCATGGGTGTCATGCCGTTAACAACCGCTGTCATAAGACGTCTGTAGTAGGTGTTGTAGTACTCATGTACTGTGTATGCCGTGAAGGGTGTGGTGCCGGGATGTGGCTAACGAGGTTGATTAGCATATGTTCGGAAACCACCAATGAGGGGATAACCCCGGGTGTGGAACACCAGTCACATGTTGGCAGTGTTCATGTCAAGGTTAATGTTGGTCTTGGAGGTGGTGTGTACGGGTTGATCCAGCCGTGGTTATGACTCATGGATGTGTTGGTACATGAGTGGCTATCCCAGTTAAGTGTGGGGTAGTGTCAGTCACACATCAGTAGTAGCTGTCTGAGCCCTACTGTCCAGTACACCAACAAATGAGGTCTGGTAACCGTGGGGTATGTTGTTGAATCTGTAGCTTGTTACAATGTGTATAGCAGTTCCGGACACAGTTAGTTGCACGTGGAGCACCTCTGATGCATCGTGCTAAGTAACTAGCCAGGATGTGTGTACAACATAGTGGGATATGGGAACATCTCAGCTGTGGGTGTGCCAGTCCAGGTATGTGCCTGAAAGGTATGGTCTGTCTATAACCTGTCATTGCAGGTGTGCTCTGCAGAGCCTAGAGGCAGGTCCCAGTCACTGCAGAGATATTGGAGTGGTGCATTATAAGGTGTGCCTTGCCTGTGTGCGTCACAGAGGAAGATGCAAGCAATGTGTCACATGACCCCATGTCTTGCTTGCCAGTTCCTGTTCTGCCAGTGACTGTTATTGGAAACTGTGCAAGACAGGCAGTATAGAAGCAGCAAGAGCCTTACATGTGATCTGTACTCCCAGGGCTGACAGATGCAGGTCATCTTTGTCAAAGCATTGTGTTTGACCAAGTCAGTCAAAGCGGACAGATACCAGATGCCTGTGGAATGACAGCAGAAGCATAGGCAACTGTTGAAGTGACACAGTCAGTCGTTGTACAGTGGTATCGGGTCCGGATGAATGCATAATGCTCCCCAGGGCTAGGCCCACACCTTCAGGGCTACAAGAATGGTGAGCTATTGCATGTCCCTGCACATGTAGTCTGTGAAGTGGCATCACAGGGCAATGACACTAACATGGAGAATGACAGTCAAATCATACCTGGTGAGGTGTGGCATGGGTGTATAGGTTATGTCGCAGAACCAGTTACCCGACAGCAAGATGTAAGCAACCATCGTCTTGTGTAGCCTGCTGTGTGGAACTGCAGTGTGACCGCCTACAGAGTCACCTATGACTGGTGTGTTGTGTACGTTATAACACCCTATTGGCTGTATGTGATGGGCACACATGAGTCTGTGGGCTATAAGTTGGTGATGTTGTGTTCCGTGATGGGGGCTGCCTCTGGTGCCTACACAGAGTATGGAGAGGTACTGCACAAGTTGTCCTCGTATGTGTGGCCTGTGGTGGAGATCATGTGAGACAGTGGGGTGTGTTGCGAATGTTACACATCCCCACATGACTGTCAGGTGCAGTCAGGATTGGTGACAGCATTACCCCCAGCAGGGCTGCATAACTGCATCCCCCACAGGCTGTGGTGTCGTATGTTGGGAGGTGAGCATTGAATGTGTACATGAGACAACTGCTCTATTGCCACATGTATGACATATCCATCATATAGACAGGCAATAGCACTGGTACGTGACAGTTGGACATGCCTGCATATACAACCATGTCTCACAGGATATGTGCATTACGTGTGTACAACAGCTGTTGTACCATAAGCATGCTGGAAATTTTAGGACAGTCAGTGTACCTGTGGGAAATGGTGTGGAATGGGTGCTATATTAATCAGTAGCTCATGACATGCTCACAAGTTCTGAACAAGTGCCTAGCATGACCATACAATACAGATAGGGTGTTGGATAATATCACCCACAAGTGGTGACGACAGTCATAATGGGTGGCGCCGCGCTATAACCCTGCTGAGTATGGTGTGCATGTCCATGAACCATTATCACTGTAGATGTTAGCAGTACAGATGTACAAGACAGTACAGATGTTTGATTACAAATACGTTTGTATGTCAAAGGAGTGTTCTACCAGTGGCCTGTTGACAGACTCACAACTACAGAAGGTGCCAGAGTGACATGTGCATATCACACCAGTGCCAGCTACAGTAGAACAGGGTTAATGTGTTGTATTCCACCCTCATTGTAGCCCATACCACACAGACAAATGTTAGGCATCTGTGTGTGTGAGGATGTGATTGGCCATGACCTATGAGGAATAGCTGTGTCAGTATTGTGAACAACATACAGAATGGGCTGTGTGGGTGAGGTGTGTGACATATGTGCACATTCTGATGGATGATATCAGTATTGTCACTGCTAGGTGAACATCCCTGTACCCCATTAACTACCACCTAGGCTATGGTCAACATTATGGACACTTGTGTAAGGGATGGTGCTGTGCAGTACAATTCCCTGCCTTGGTGACATCTCCAGGCCCCTTGGGTAGTCATTAGAGGTACCCATGTCATGACAGGGTGCCATCCATGAGCACGGAGATCATTGGACAGGCATATACAGCACTGAGGTGACCACTATTGGATCACATATCACCTTTAAGGGGTAATGGCCATGCGTGGATTTGTGATACCAGCCTTCACAATCCTCACCTCCACTAAGCAGCATGCTGTCTACCTTGCATAAAGACATTTGCTACACCATGATGATGGACATGCTACATGTCCATATCCTGATCTGTAAGACATACATCATGGACAGCCACCGTCCTAATACTAGGATCACCACATGCTGGACAGATCCCTGTGTCATACATGTGACATACTCCCGCCAAGCCATGCAACCCTGTCCATCAAAGCTGCACATGTCATCCCAGTCATACATGGTGCGATGGCCGCATGGTAGATGTAGTATCAACTGTCCGGATCAGTAATGTGGCACTGATGCACCTCGCGGTGGCATAATGGCTGTCTGTTATAGCTAGGAAACCTTGCCCGTACATGCTATGGTTGATAACCATCCCTGCGAATGACGTCCGACTAGCCATTGTCCTATGTCTATCACATGTGCAACACAGGCGATCCGTGGCAGGGTGTTGAACAGCTGTACAGTGCTGTGTAGATGTATATGGCAAAACACATGCATGTACAGGTGTCCATGCGTATGTGTGCATTGTCACTGCTCAAGTCCATTAAGGCTGTGTCTGTGTAGATATGTGACATATACACAGCATCAAGGTCAACAGCATTACCGTGGACACATTCAGGCATGTGCAGATAGGTAAGAACGCAAGTGCAGGCAAATAGACATGCCCACATCAAGACAGCATTCACATGGAGTATGAACACTGTAATGAGGTGACACACATATATGGTGATGATATCCAATGCATAACGGGTGTTACATGTGTGTGACACAAACACGTCAGTCGTGTCAGTGTCGTGATGATTTGCAAAGATAACTGTGCAGATGTACTAGATGTCATAGAAATGTATGTGCAGCAGTATCTCTGTACATCTCTGAAACTGTGACCTGTCACCATCATTATGTCTTACAGATAATGCCTCATACATGCCTTCCAGCATACAGCCGCCAGGAGGATGATGTCCTCAACCCGTACCTCCATGAGAACTATGAGGTGTTGTTCAGCCATGTGCCACAGCATGCCCAGCAGCAGGACGACCTGTGGCAGGATCTACACAGGAGGGTGAACAATGTGGGTGGCCATAACCGCACCTACCAGCAGGTGCACGGACTTGATACGACATGCAAAACAGCGTGCCACTGCAATCACCAGGGAACAAGGTGGAACAGGTGGTGGGCCACCAACCCAGCCCCCACTCACACACACCGAGGAGCTACTGGCCAGTCTGGGGACACCCTCAGAACAGCATCCACACACACTAGCTGCCATCGTGGAGGTGGGTGTCTCCCAACCAATGAGCCTGGAGTTGCCTGGTAAGTCAGTACTGCACATATGGCTATTATATCCCATTTAGTTGCATGTGTCACTGTACATTATGTAAACTAACAACATATGCAAGGTATGTGGACACGCATGCTGCATACTACAGTATGCTACCCTGTGTATGCACACATGTGCATACTATATGCTATTATACAGGCAAATGTGTTAACATGCACAGTGCACCCTGTGGCTGTCATACAGTCATGGATAATGTTCATACTGCTGGGTCACCCCTATACAGGTACCTCTGGCGTGCCGCACAGACATGAGTCCGTTGCAGGTGAGATGGTCATCAGTATCAGGCATGTTAAAGCATAGATCTATTTGCCATATGGCCAGTTAACAGTTGCACACGATGTTCGTTCCAGTCACGATATACAGGTCGCATCACCCATCAGTCACACAGGCCACCCATGTGTAATATATACAAACAAAATGATACATAGACTTGAAACCACAGTAGTTGTCATTGCTACATGAGTGGTCAGTTGTGCATACAACGGTGGAGGTATTCTACAATGGAGGCATAAGTAGTATGCATTGGAACAACATGTGTGGTATGCAAACAGTACCACACAGTGAGCTGTGATATGGGCAGCCTACAGGTGTCACCATTGTGTTATATGCCCCTGCATTGGGTGCACACATTGTGATGTGCCATCTGACATGTCCCAGACACGTAGTGTTTTGGCTGCAATATTGTCACACTATCCCATGACCCACACCCCACATACCAAACATACAACCCGTTGTCTGCATAGCCCTGTGGATGGTGACATATCTGACATCTATGGGTGTATGTCATATGGGACAACACAGACATGTGAGATAGATGGCCATCACACACATTTGGCCAACACATGTGCACACAAGGCCATGGGGGATGGCCAGAGACACGTAGCCACACAGTAGATGTGATGTGTATACACCCTGTTGCACATTGTCCACACATGGTCCAATTATAGCCTTAGCTGACTGATTATACAGTTGATGTGGTACACTGGACATCCTAAAAGCCTGTGCACAGCTAGTGGAGGTGTCACTGAAGTCTACCATATAAGATCTGTTGAACATCACGACTGTGTCATAGCATGACAGTAGTCACCTGTACAGCTTCCACAGACATTGACACCACATCAGGCCACAGATACTGTACATTTCCCTTGCTGCTGTAGGACATCACCATTAGCTGTGCACCTCGTGTGTGTGGTTCATCAATGTCATGTGGGAAATGGTGAATTGACATGTCCGCTATGTGTGGACATGGTTGCCAGGCAGCTAAGACCCTGTAGTTGTTGTGCAGGGGTGTCATCTGTAGGTCCTCCAGTGACCTGTCACTTGACACAGCATGGTTTGGTGTGTATACATCTGAGCATCGTGGGTCACAATCCACAGTTATGTCATGGGTATGCATGCAGTTAAGGCTATGCAATGTGTACATATTATGCATTGTACAGCAATATAGATGCCTCATGATGCCATGCAATGGCACAGTGTCTGTACTTCACACTGTATAGCAATGTAGATGGCTCACACTACCCTTCCATGCTCATGCACATTTGCTAAACATGCATTCTATCTGTAGGGCATACAGACAACACCGCAATGTGATGCCCATTATGATGCTGTACGTGTCAGGACACCATTGTGTCAGACATGTATGCATGTTAATGCACACGTCAGCAGATTACATGTCAAGGTCACGTCAGCCATGTGTACTGTTATCCTGTTCTGGTCCACATGGTGTATCACGGGGATGCATGCATACTACCATGATTGTGTGAACTGCATGGCTACTGATATGACACCTGCTTGCTGTAGTGTGCACCCCAGGGAGGTATGCTTACTAACACTATTAATGTCTGAGCTGCATGCCCTCTGCTGTATCACAGGCATGCTGCATGCCATCTGTCAAATCACATGCATGGTGTGTCTATGTATGTGTGTGTCCGTGTGAGTGTGTGTCCGTGTGAGTGTGTGTCTGTATGAGTGTGTGTCTGTATGAGTGTGTGTCTGTATGAGTGTGTGTCTGTGTGAGTGTCTATTATAATTTAGAGTCTTTCTTTGCATTCACAGGTGATGTAGGTGCATTACCCTCCTGTGGTCCATCTGATGTTAGTGTCCCCACAGATACTAGCAGTGATGAACATATGCATGAGGTACAGGCAGGGTTGTCAGGGGCTGAATCTGTGCCAATGGTTGCCATCCCAGCTATGTCCCCCTCTTCCCCGCACACACTTCTGCTGCCAACACATACCGCATCACCAGTGGCCATAGAGGACGGACAGTCAGCGTCTGTTAGCGTGGAACAGGAATGTGTGGTGGCTACAGAAGGTGTGTCTACACACCATGGTGTCAGTGTAATGATTGCAGATGTGCCACAAAGGCATGTGGCCGGTGCTGCTCATAGGAGGACCTCTGGCAGACATGCACCTGCAGGACAGAGTGCAGCAGCTGGTATCACCAGACGCATGTTCCAGACTGTAATGGTGGCACAGGCACGTGCTGAATGGCAGAAGAGAGAAGGGCAGAGGCTGCAGAGGGCCGCTATCCGTAAACTAAATGACAACATCCAGGCACTGGCAAATGCTCAACAGCAGATTATTGATGTTCTGGACAGGAGATTGGGTGACATGGTCGGAATCCTTGACCATGGCATGGCAATCCGCGAGCGTGAGCTATCTGTGCTGGAACATCTGGTAGGAGTGAGGCATAGGCCATGTGGATGTAGGCCAGCTACACCACCTAGTGCAGGTCAACATGAGCGTGCCACCTCACATGCCCGCTCCCATAGCAGTAGCAGTGCAGCTGGTGCTGCGCTGTCCACACCAGGACACAGCAGGCCACGTGGACGTGGCCCTGGACGTTCCCAGCGGGGACACGGTTCCAGTGGACATGTGTCGTCGGACAGTAGCCAAGCTGTACCTCCGCCTGGTAGTGCATGTGCAACCCCTGGCAGGCACAGGTCACATGGCCGTGGCCGGACACAGTGAGCTGTACAACCTGGTCTGTACAATCTGGAGCTGTCAATAATACCCCTTGTAGGCCTCACAAAAGGCAGAACTGCGTGCACACATACACGCACACAGCAAAGACATCTGTAGGGCACCACAACACCCACATGCATACTGAACAGACATGTCCAATCATATCACTGGCCCTTACCCACACACAAGATGTCATCCATTGGTGCAGCCTATGCCCCTGGCAAACATTATCACCCTGTGCATATAATGAAGCCTGTGCCACATCCCTGTCATCCACACCATTGGTGTAGGGACATGCTCAAATGGTCTGATGCACAGGGTGAACAGAATAGTGAGAAGTGTATATTACATTAGTTGTGTAAGAATAGTGAGAGAAGTGTATATTACATTAGTTGTGTGTGAATAGTGAGAGACATGTATATTACATTAGTTGTGTACTGTTGACATGCACCAGACATACCATGTAGTACAGGTTTAGCATGCATTGTTATATGTTCACAGTATGCGTCTCGGTAACAACAGTAACAGCATGTTGGTAATGATGCCCTGGTTCCCTCCTTATGGTCTACTTGCATGTGCCTACAGGTAGCACTGTTGCAGTCTCCCATGTGTATCTGTGGAGTACTCACAGGCACATATGGCAATATCAGCATGCTATACGTAGCCTCAGCCTGACTGTTGGAAAGTCTAACATAACACAGATGTTCACACATATACTGATCCAGAAGCATGTGGGCAGTTTAATAGGCTACAGTGGCTAGAGACGTGACACCCATACCAGGTCACATCACAGGTATGTTGACATGGTGCAGGGATTGTACACAGCGGTCTGGCCAATGATAATGTTAGAGGCCACTTGATAGCATGAGGCCTCACTGTGTAGCAGTAATACCCTGTCACATTACAGGAACATGCTCACACTCACAGGGTCAACAACACTATAACGCACACCCCATAGTGTTGAGGTGAGGACCCTTGTCTATGTGGTCATCACCGTCACAGTACTGTGAACCCACACGACGCGACACAGAGAAAGAACATATACAGGTAGCCAGTGCGGCTGAGACCAATGGCATCAACAGGGTAGTGGACTGTATCACCATGAGGGGTTAGGGATCCTGTGTGTTCTGTATGGTAGCATACACCCTCGCTCCATGCACCAGACAGCCATACACACACACACACACACACACACACACACACACACACACACACACACACACACACACACACACTGTGGAGACCACAAATATCATACAAATATGGATAGCTGATGTGTGTGATACAGACACCACACCTGCCTACGTCATGCTTTCCACACTGCAGTATGTACAGATCTCCACAACAGTGTACAGGGGTGTGTAACAATTGGGATGTATTCCCCACCATATGTGGCATACATGGTCACACAAGCAAACACACATGGCAGTACTGTGAATGATACACCTGCTATATGATGATACATCTGACAGACATGCAGCAGTATTGGCCGCATTATGTGTACCAATGCTACCTTCGGCAATTGTGCTGCTATATGCACACGGGAGGATGTAAGTGTTACAGGTGTCAAGTGACGTACTGTCGGTAACACCTGACCGCTGTGTAGGTTTTATGTCTCCACCGTCAAGTAACGGTAACATAGCGTACTGTTTGCACTTGTAATGGTAGGATGGCGCGTGACACACCTGTGAGCCGTCCCTGGCAAACATCCATCTACACAGGTGGATCACCACTATGTACACACATCCATCCATACCGGCTGTACATCCTACCATACTGTCAGTATGTCACCATATACAGGTGTCAATGATGGAGCTGCATTGCAACTGCATGTTGTAGTTAGGCACAGATGAGTTACTTACATCAGCTACTGCACATGCATGGTAGCTGCATGCACACTACAGATTGTACATGTGTGTTGGTCCTACATGCCTGTCATGTAGCCATGTTTGTATGCATTGCAATTGGTGGACATGTGTGTTGACATACATAACACATGGACTGTTGTATGATATGATGGGTGTCATGGGTAACTAGTACAGAGGGAATGTGTCCTCTGTCAACATTGCTGCCTCATGTACTGTTAGCATTCAACAGCCATGGACCCACCTTCCATTTGCATGCATATGATTGCTGTAGCCACTTGTCTACATGGAGGACAGCAAAAGCTATGCTATGTACATATGTGTTGTGTGTGTGGTCCATGCACATATCCACTGCAATTACATGTATGACATAGCCAAACATGTGTGTTCGTTGGTGTACAGTGACAGTCATCTGTCACAGCTGTGTAAGACCCAGGGCCCCTGGTATGTGTAGAGCCGACCTGGTTATGTACAGTGGTATCATTGTAATGCATAACACATGATGGAACCCTGTCGGTACATGTGTAGTCTGCACAGTTACTGTAGACCTATGTACAGTCCACTGGTCATGAGTCACACGGTGTTGTGTTAATGTATGGCTGTGTATTGCTGGTCCAATGACATGGTGATGTCGGAGGGCTACATTGTAGATTGTGGTGTGTACCTCTGTGATATGCACCTGAGACATCTGTGACAGCTCCTGAGTGTGTACTGGTCAATACATGTGAGTGGCCTTCATGTACGTGGGGACAGTAATACAATACTGTGCCCTTCCGTGTTTAGAATCCATGTGCATGCAAGATGGCCCTTTGCAACTGTTAAGTATGTGAGCATGCCCAGTACGCTGTTGTGTAGATGGACACACAGTACATTGCAAACTGCGCCCTTCCATGTTTAGAATCCGTGTGCATGCATGCAAGATGGCCCTTTGCAAGCATGCCCAGTACGCCGTTGTGTAGATGGACACACAGTACATTGCAAACTGCACCCTTCCGTGTTTAGAATCCGTGTGCATGCATGCAAGATGGCCCTTTGCAACTGCTAAGTGTGTGAGCATGCCCAGTATGCCGTTGCATAAATGGACACACAGTACATTCCAAACTGCGCCCTTCCATGTATAGAATCTGTGTGCATGCAATACAGCCCTTTGCAACTGCTAAGTGTGTGGGCATGCCCAGTATGCCATTGTGTAGATGGACACACAGTATCACACGTCTGTTTGGAATGTACTAAGCGTGTGGGCATGGCCATTGACATCCTGTATAGCGATGGTGGTCATCCAGGCAACAGATGTCCATTTTCAATGTCACGATGGATGCCTACATTGAACACACTGGTTGCTGTCTTGAAGGGTTTACTGTCTGTGGCGCGTCCCGTATCTATGTAGTGTTGTAGTGCTCCGTAGATATCTGGTTGCCCCGATCACACCACTGCCATGTGTTTGTCTACGTCTACCTTGGGACAGTAATATGCTTTCAGACTGCTCACTCTCTATACATTCCCTATCGGCGTCCTTGCCTTTGCGGATGATGTCACCCACCTAGAAGTATGCCTCTGGGAGTGGTGTTCAGTAATCTCAGTAGCGCATTCTGTAAATGCGTCATGCTGTAGTGTGTTAGGGTAGTTAGGTGTATGTTCGACTCCCAGCCCTGCCAAGTGTGTGTGTGTGTGTGTGTGTGTGTGTGTGTGTGTGTGTGTGTGTGTGTGTGTGTGCGCGCATGCTCCCGTCCGCCTGGGGACTCAGTCTTGCTTTTAGATGCCGCACACCACAGCAGTTTGCTACCGACGTCTTTGCCTTTGCAGATGATGACACGCACCTAGATGTCTGCCTGTGGGACTGCTGTGCTTAGTAATGTCAGTAGCGCGTTCTGTAAATGCGTCATGCTGTAGTGTGTTAGGGCAGTTAGGTGTATGTTCAACTCCCAGCCCTGCCAAGTGTGTGTGTGTGTGTGTGTGTGTGTGTTTGCGCGCATGCTCCCGTCCGCCTGGGGACTCAGTCTTGCTTTTAGACGCCACACACCACAGCAGTTTGCTGCTGACGTCTTTGCCTTTGCGGATGATGACACTCACCTAGATGTCTGCCTGTGGGACAGCTGTGCTTAGTAATGTCGGTAGCGCGTTCTGTAAATGCGTCATGCTGTAGTGTGTTAGGGTAGTTAGGTGTATGTTCGACTCCCAGCCCTGCCAAGTGCGTGTGTGTGTGTGTGTGTGTGTGTGTGTGTGTGTGTGTGTGTGTGTTTCCAGCTGCATGACAACAGTACATTGCTTTGACAGTATTCACTCTCCATAACATCCGTGCGGTGTCTTTGCCTTTGATGCTGCTATCTGCAGGCTAGATGTGTGCCTGTGTGAATCATGTGATCCACTGATCACGGCAGCACGTTTTGTAACTGCGTAATGCTGTCGTGTGCTGCAGTGCTAACGTTTATGTTCTGCTCCCACCCCTGCCACGTGTGTGTGTGTGTGTGTGTGTGTGTGTGTGTGTGTGTGTGTGTGTGTGTGTATATATATGTAACTATCTACACATATATATATATATATATATATATATATATATATAGATATAAATATATATATATATATATATAGATATATATATATATATATATATAGATATAAATATAGATATATATATATAGATATATGTATGTATATAACTATATATGTGTGTGTGTGTATATATATATATATATATATATATATATATATATATATATAAAACTACATATGTATATAACTATATATATATATATATATATATATATATATATATATATATAGATATGTATGTTGGGATTATCACTCTTGACTGTGCTGCATTGTCTGTACATGAGCACCTTGGATGTGTACATCTGCTATGGCTCTGTGATAGTGCACATACTGTGTGCTGTAGTGATCGTGGGTTATACACGAGTAGTGACCGGTTATGTGTTGCTGGGTATTACACGGGCATTGGAAACAATGTTAGTGCAGCACCTTTGACTGGTCGTATGCAGATCTCGGAAACAGTCAGCGGTGGTTATTACATTGGAGTGTGAGTATGGCTCATATCCGTCTGTAGTAACTGTCAAGTCTATGCACCCCAGGTTAACATTACAGACACACGTTTATCCACAGGTTGTGGTACAGATCCCAGGACTGTATGTGTAGACATTGACAGGTGCAGGACTGGGTTGTGTTGGATGCATGGAGGGGTGTCCATGGCCAGTAATGGGGATCTCTACAGCCTGGCAGGTACGGTCTGTGACTGTCCCACAACCTCCTGTATATGGCTGACACATGCTGTACCTGTGTATATGCAGACACACACACTTACCACAAACAGCTACGGCTATCACATACACACACCCATTGCACCACCATTGGGCCATGCAATAACCGTTGTCCCTCACACACACACACCTAAGTGTACATTGGATGGCGCTATGACAGCTCTGGACATGTTAACACCACACCCAGTGCATATGATGTCACCTGTGCCACCACCTGTGATGTGTAACATTGATGCAGGATCTGACTAACCTGGTGCTGCAGCACACAGTGGCTTTATTCCACTGTATTGATGTTAGCATGCTGTTAACACACAGTGTGTTACTTCCAGGTGTACTTCAGCAGGCATGATGCATTGCAGCTATGACCATCACTGTAGCATAGTTTACAGCATTGTTACCTCTGATGATGTAGTCTCCATCCATGTGCCATTTCACTGATGTGTGTAGTATTGGCAGCGTGTGTGTCTGTGTGTGCAGTACGTGTGTGATGTGTGTAGTACACATGTATACCTGCTTACAAATGCATACACGACATTACACGGGCTTCACCATTCGTACACTAGCTTACTCGTTCTTCCACACGTGCACACGGGCTAACACGCGCGCACACATACTTACTCGGGCTTACTGGCGCACACGGGAGCAGACGCACTGTGGGCAGGTTTGCAGGTCACATCGGTGGTATCCATGGCATACTCCATCAGTCTCCATGGCATACTCCATCAGTCTCCTGACGTTCCCTGGGATAGCTCATGACACGCCTCTTCCACTGAGTACTGACAGCACACATGTGACACTGCTCCAGTGAGGTTACAGTGTTTTGTACATACACACTCCTGTTGTCACCTATCTTCTACTCCAATAGTCCCCTTAGCCTACACTACACTACACTGTAGAGGCTTGGCCCATATGGCATGACATTTTGTGATTCACTATCCTCAGCCTCACTTGCCTCACATTGCCTACAAATGCTTTGTTACATCTCTGACAGAGTGCTTCCACACATAGGTACCAGTACGCAGTAGCCATGTTGTCTCCAGCTTGCCATTCATCTGCATGGCGTACTAACATCTAACTAAACCTACATTTTGTATGTATATTATCCATATGTCTTGTTTTGAAGCGCAGCGCGTTCTCATGGCTCTGCGCTACGCTTCCACACCAGGGATCGGGGGAGGACAACTACAGATTCATTGATATCCAATGGACAAAGCCGCCACTGGCCTTGGACTTGGACATTGGCATGCTTCTTCGACTGTATTCATACTGTATTTGCAGCTGTCATTGCTCCGTTTAGCAATGTGCAAAACGTTAGTCGCATAACATCCGGGTACATTTCTACACATAACTCTGCTCTTGCATGGACAGCTTACTGTTTCATGTATCGCGTAGTTACGTAAGGTTACCACCTGTTCCACTTTGCGAGGGACAGTCCCTCTTTGGGCAGTTGTGTCCTGCAAAATATTGTGAGAAAATGGCAAATGTCCTGAGATTTTAGGACAAAATTATTTTCTATATTGTATGTAATGGTTGCATAAAACAGTTATTCTGCATCTGAAACGCCTAAATGTTATACGAAACAGAATAAGGAACAAAAATGCTACAAGAATAAACTTTTATTCAGGCAAACAACTGAAGTTCTGTCCTTTGTACTGGCCGTGGGTATGTTTTGCTCTGCAAAATCTGATGTTTGTAGCATAAATGTCCCACTTTGGCCATTTGGAAAGGTGGCAACCCTATAATTACATCATTTGCATAGCTTACACATACAAATGGGGTATGTTGTGAATCCCAACATTGTCCATGCAATGTTCGTGTTACGTGCGGTCTTGCACGCCCCTGCAGGTGGTTGCTGAATAGCCTGGCAGTCATCTTTCCTTGCTGTACTCTCACTCAATCCATAAACGCCGAAGGCGTCGTGTATCATGGCCTAGGCTTTGCTGTGTGCTATGTCTATTTGTGGTGTATGCATGGCTGTGGGTATGTCCCACTGTCATCATTGGTAAAGGTGACACCCTATAGGTACTTCCTGTAGACTGCTGTGTCATTTGACATGTCAGCACATACCTGCGGATGAACTTCCTACTGCAGCGCTTTTCATACCTTCTGCGTTATCTTGCGGTCGATAATGCTGTTTCCTCAGACATGTATCTGTTTCTGATCATACCTATCAACCTCCTAGTGCAAAACATCTGTACAAAGCCTAACATGATGGGGGGACAGACAGGGGCAGATTCTACATATTGCTCTTAGAAACGTAGATAGTTGGCAGTATTATAGGTTTTGCATTAGTATGACCTTTGAGGGATTTGGGGTCTTAAACACATATGTTTATCATTATTTAATGACGTTAGTTCTCAGGTATTTGGCAGACAGGTACAGATTGTGAGAGGAACACACCACACATATGAGGCATACATCTGCACATTCGTACAGTTACGCCAATACACACAATACATGGCGCCATCACAGGCCAGTTACCATTACATTCCTACTGCAGGACACACCCACCCACTGGGTTATATTCCTCACACAGGCCAGCAGGTGCTTATCCACACTACTTATTCCATCATGTACCTTATGTGTAGGCCGGTATTTGCGCTTTCCGTCAGTGGCAGAGCTCACGTACGAGTATGGTGGACTGGACACTATCGGTGACACTGCATGACACCCTAAGGGACACATGTCGTTTGAGTCTATTAACCTTCCACATTGACTTTCACAGGCCATACATTGTAATTCACATTTGTGGACAAACATGCTTATGACTTGTACATGTTTTGTCATTTGTCCTGACGTCTTTCTTCTCACCTGTCCACCTAGTATCACTAGTTCTGTACATTTCATTAGGACAGGTTACCTTCATACCTCTCACCTCTACACATTATGGGTATACGCCCTGGGGTTTGACCTATGATTCTCTTACATTTATCATGATAATGTGCCTTTCTGATAGATTGCTGGCAAGCCATGACTGACTGTGCGGTTAGGTAATCATGACTGACATTTCTACTTCATGATTACTAACTCTCATAACATTCGTATTCCCGACTACGCAATTATTCTATCAATGGTCTGACTTTGTCTGAGGTATATTTAATATAGTCCCTATTTGTCTGTCGTGTACTATGCCTTAGTCCAGCTGTCTTATTCTGACATTCTGGCAGGTATGGTTACCATCTTGGTCGTATGAGTGTCCATCCATGACAATCGCCTACATGACACTGATATATAGGTCCCTACGTCTTCCCCCAATGGTTTACACAATATCCAGTGGATGGGTTGCACCTTTTTGGTGAATATAGGCGTGTGCTACACCCACATAGGTATAGTGATCACTCCCATGGGGCGTACCTAATAGATCTGTGCCAACCAACACCTTGGCCCAATTCTGCATACCCATGATTCCCATACCTGACACACCTCCACAGTACCCATTAGACATGTTTAATGTGAGCTATAATAAGGTGTGAGGACACTTCTGAGCACTCCCCACTCTGCGGACATCAGCTCGTATGTCATACATTCAATCGACCCATGTGTTATTACCCTTGCACCTGCTACTGTTGCATGTACAGCTATATCGTAGTTGCAGCTGTGATGTCTTTCGCATCAATGATGGTTTGCACTTCATACGGATCAATTTTTGGGGTCCTGCAAAGGACACCTATATTCATGTTTAACGTGTAGAACTTGCAGGCCCTGTCACACTGGTACTTTCTGGGAAATGGTTTGGAAACCATCGGTGTATTCTCCTTTCATGCATGTCTGTCTGTCTATCCATATTAGCTATACCGTGACCTATTTATGTACATGCATTATATGTACAGGGACATGTGTTTGTTGTGTATATATCTATTCATGTATCGTGTGTGTATAGATATATATATATATATATATCTGTACATATATACATATGTCTGTACATTCCTCATCTCGTAATTTGCTTTGGATTATGTCTGTGGATATATGTGTATATATATATCTCCATATCATACCTTTCAACTGTACAGATTTCTGCTGCATGTACAGCTGTTTGCCTCTTATCTTTGCTCCGTTTTTCATAACCTTGTGTCTATCTGGCAAATTAGTGGCATATCATTAAAGACTGACGTTGGTAAATAATGACAAACATTTCAGGTTACGACTTCATACCCTTCAGAGAATCCATGCTAGTGACACACCTGTTATTCTATCCACTTTCTATGTTTGTTAGGGCAACATCTGGGGATTGTCCCTATTTGTACCAGTTGTTGTCATGGCTTTGTCCGGTTTCGTACTTTACGGGTTTAACAGGTATGAGTCATGTACATAGAATGTGGGGAAAACACCATTCATTTTCTATTCTGTGAGCGGATTACACACGCGCAGGCGCACTTGCATATCCTTATTGTGGGTTACATATGTTTCATAGATAATTGTGCTTCCGTGAACTTTCATAATTCTGACCGCAACAGTTACATATCTGTATTCCAGTTTACAGACTATTGCGAAACACACGTTCACCTTTACATATTTAAATATGTGTACTGCACGAACGCTACACTTTCAAGTTATATGTGCAGTGGTTGTAGGTCAACCGGGACTGCATTCACGTTGGCCGGATACAGGAGCCACTATTCTATTGGTGTTCTCCCTCATTGATATGCATACCCATTGTACTTAGCTACATCAGCATATGCCTCACCGCTTCACCTACGACACAAGCATCCATTCTCCTGCTGGGAGAAAGGCGGTACTACATATTACACATTCCCTATTGCCTACTGCTGCGGACTTCGGCTGCATTGTTAATCACTCCGAGGATATGCAGAACACCAAGGCATATAGTCCAGCCACATACAGGTCTTTGATTGTCAGGGTGTTTATGTAGTGATCTGGGTTTAGGCTTGTCCACCTGGTGAATGGAACTTCCCTGGCCGAGGTCAAATGTCAGACGAAGCATATGGACAAGGATTATCTCCCTATTTTGAAGTTTTACCTGTGTTTATAGACACAGGTGTTTGGGCACCTGTCAGCAGCTTATTCTGTTGGCATTACATATTATGGGTGGGGTTGTTACAGTCCATACTCCACGGTGAGGGGGGTTCCCATTCACATTTGACTATTACCTGTATACAGTCATACGGGGATTATTATTTTTGGACATGAAGTGACTACAGGTATGCGGTTGTACATTACACAAGTGTGAAGGGCTGTTCCTGTAAATATGTACGGACCATACCTCTCAACCTCTTAGAGCACCGAACCTACGCAAAACCTACACGATGGGGGGACAATTAGGGACACATTTTAACGATTGCTCTTACAAGCTTACAACGTTGATAGAATGCTAGGTTTTGCATTAGCATGACTTTTCTGCAGGTTGTGAAGTCTTATACTCAGGATATTTCTCATTATTTAGTGAAGTCAGTCCTCAGCTATTTACCACACTGGTGCAGATTTGTCGGAGGCACACACCAACACTATGGTGCGAACCTGTGGTCATTCTTAGGGTTGCCACCTTTTCGACTGCCCAAAGTGGGACATGTTCTGTAGAGATGTCAGATTTTCCAGGACAAAACATACCTACAGCCGTACATAGTACTGAACTTTAACCTTTTTTGTACATATAATAGCTTATTCTAGTAACATTTGAATTGCTTATGCTACTTCACATAACATTTTGAGGATTCATATATAAAATAACCATTTTATGCGACTATTAAAGTAAATTAGGTAATAAACTCTCAGGACATTTGCTATGTCTTGATTTTTTTCACAGGACACAACTGCCTACAGAGGGATTGTTACTCACAAAGTGGGACAGGTGGTGACCCTAGTCATTCTGCGAATATCCGGACAGTTGAGTGGTATGGCAAGGACCTCTGTAATACGCTGTTGTGTTCTGGCACAGCAGTAGCTCAGCATTAAAGACTGCGGTCGGAACGTGCTGACAGACAGTTGGGTTTCAGACTTCATACTCCAGACATTAATGTGCAAACGGTTATTCTATCAAATTCTATGTTTCTAAGAGATATGTTTACAGATTGTCCCTGAGTTTGGACCTTTGTCTCACTTATATTCACGGCTCTGTCCAGATATCTTGCTCACACAGGTTGACAGGTATGGTCAGTCATGACTGCACACAGTCAGTGTCCCTCACACTTGATCAGGGTTGACCTGTTTACGTAGTGTCTTTCTCGCCCTCATGCAGTTTTCCACTTTGCAAATGTGTGCATTATATTCTCTCTCCTATTCGTGTCTGGACACGTGCGTCACGGGAAGGTATTTTATCCTGGGTGGTAGGTTATGCATGCCCACTTAGGGCTGGACAGTGTCATGGACCTCCACTGCACGTTCTGACTTGTGTCCAGATATCTACTGGATTGGACATCATGTCGTCATACCCATTCTACTATTTACACAAGTTGGTCATCCCGTGAGGGATATTGCAAAAATTGGTCAAGACCAAAACAAGTTAAATAACGAAGATTTTTGTGGCTTCACAAAAATGTGCAGGGGGTTTTACCTGCAGGGGATACATGGTTTGCAATCCTGACACTGCCTATGGTGACAATACCTACTACATATGCGTAGGGGTCACTGTGTGTAGCTGTTTCTGCAACAAACCAGTGGACCAAGTACGGCTGGATTTGATGGACGTTCTGGTATGGTGGCAGGTTGTGTGTTGTGGAGGGTATGCTGGGTAGGCTATTATGCATCCGGGTGTGTTGCTTTCGTTATGGCCAGTTCCATCAGGACCCATCTGTGGGTATGTGATGGTGCCGTATCTATACATTTGTCTCGCATATTTCCATATTCAAATATTTGTGGTATTGTGTTCTACACTATGGCCTGTCTGCTTGTCTTGCAGCTGTTTCTACATGAGGTTGTGTTTCTTTCCACTTCACCCGCTGCCCCTCATACACCTCCGGTTCACCTTTTCTGCATACGGACACAAGTATCACCTTTGAGGAATTTACCATTAAACACACACCCCTCACACGCGAATTACTCACACCCCATAGAGCACTACTTTGGTTGTTGGCCCATGACACGGCCAGAGTTACACATTGACTACCCTACATGTGTCGGGTACCTTTATAGTTGTGTGGACTACCCTGTCATGTTTGCTTTCCACATGCTATAACATGCCCTTACTTCACTTTCATTACTTGGTTGGTATATCCAGGTACTACCCGTCCGTTCGACTGTGTCACATACACGTTCGGATTATACAGCTGCCTTCCGGATTTTGCCAGCCTGTTCTACTCATTGGTAGGATGGCACCTTTTCCTATATCCAAGCTATTCCTTACACATGTCCGACTGTTGTGGACATTGCCTCCCCACAATCAACGGCTGTGTTTCCACCTTTTCAATTAGCCACAGTGTGACATAGGGTTACCACCTGTCCCACTTTGCGAGGGACAGTCCCTCTTTGGGCAGTTGTGTCCTGACATGTAACTGTCAACATGGCAAATGTCCTGAGATTTTAGGACAAACATATTTCTTATATTTTATGTGATAGTTTCATTAAACAGTTAATTCTGTATCTAAAATATCTGACTGTTATGAGAAACAGAATAAGCAACTAAAATGCTACAGGAATACGCTTTTCTGTAGGCAAAACAATTATGTTCTGTCCTTTATACTGGCCGTGGGTATGTGTCGGCCTGTACAGTCTGATGTCTGTACCAAACATGTCCCACTTTGGCCGTTTGTAAGGGTGGCAACCCTACTGTGACAGTTGCAGTGAACATAGCATATTTTACAGGCTGACACATACCCACGGTCAGTTCGGCAGAAATTCTTGCCTATATCTAAGCTTATTCTTGTAGCATTTCGGTATCTTATTCTGTTTGTTATGACATTTATGTATTATATGTCCAGTGAAATATGTTTAATGCAACTATTGCATGATGTCTACAGAGGAATTATGTCCCATATTCTCTGGACATTTGCCAGTTTTACATGTTTGTGTCAGGACACATCTGCCCACAGAGGGACTGTCGCTCGCAAAGTGGGACAGGTGGTAATCTTGGTCGACGGTACGGATCATACTGTTCCTTTCAGCCTACATGTGTCCGTGTTGTTAGGGCTCGTTTATATGCTCCTTCTGTTTTGTTTACATGCGTATGCTATTTCCTATCACATTTGGTATGTGAAATACGGACATACCTTTTGTATGTGACTATTACATGGCTTGTGGGATATGATTCAGACATACGGTCACTACCTATATCTACATTTCTCCTCGTGTATTTTGTTATGGACACATCTGCACAGCTATGTTCCCTCCCTCAAATTATGGGTCAGCTGGTGACCCTCTCCGTTGGACTGGACGTACCTACTGGCGGCGCACTAACATCTGATACGTTTCCCTTCCACATGGTATAGCTATCAACACTACGTTGGACTACAGGCACACGGTTTTCCTGTCATTTGTTCATGGGTAGGGACCCGTTATTCCCTACCGTGCATTTGTGTTTGAGTCTTCATTTTCTGTTCGCAGGGACTCTGCTTTGCATACGTTTCAGTCTCCACGGACACTGATAGGTACGATTACTATTGCTGGCGGAATTTAATATTCAGCAGTTTAGGTTGCTCCTCGAAAGCTGACATTGACACGCCTCCCTGCGCAACTTCGATAAGCCCCTTGCACTCGCGCACATTTCCTATGCACATGGCTGTGGCAGCTGCGTGCCTTCATTAATGTGCATATGGCGCGACTACTCCACATCTACGCTGCACGGCCGGCGCAAGCCTTACGCCGGACTTGCGCCGAGCTTCATGAATCCGGGGGGATTAACTCCAGTATCAGACATGTTTTATTCCATGTAAGGTGACTATGTTGGGGAAAAATCTAAAAAGTATACTGGAAAGTGTTACTAGGGATTCAAGGACTGCTTGTAGTACCAATCATACTACAAAATGTGTCAGTTGCAATCAATGTTATGCCATCAATGAAGACGAAGGTATTGTCTTGAATAACATCAACAAGACAAGAATTACCTTCAAACAGGGCAACTGCAACTCAAAGTTTATTATTTACTTGGCTACATGTATAGTATGTTCTGGATACTATATAGGTAAAACAGAGAGGCATTTCAAAAAGCGGATATACGCACATTTATATAGTATCAGGACTAAGGACAAAGTACAGTTTTGTACCTACTATAAATGTAGATGTTAGAGTGTATTCACTGCTGCAGTCATTACACTTGGGTTATCCTGCTGTCAGGCAGTCCCGCAGTCGGCCAGAGTTCCAAAGTCTTGGTCCGGCGTCGGTTGCTGTTGCTTCTTCCCTGACGTCAGTGCGCCAGGGGTATACAAGTTGCAGCCGCCATTTTCTTCAGTTTTTCTTGCCCCAGATGTCAGGTGCCCCTAAATAGGTAGGCAATACATATTGCTAATAAAACATACATAAAGAATAAAAACAATACCTTCAGTTACAAGCAAATACACCACATAGGTTGTATAGGGTAGAAAGGTATAGATAAGTCCCAGCTAAGAAAGTGGGGATGGGAGGGAGGGTAACCTGGACTGCAGCAGTGAATACACTCTAACATCTATATTTATGGTAGGTACAAAACTGTACTATGTTCATCGTGTTTCACTGCTGCAGTCATTACACTTGGGTTGAATCTCAAAGCTGAGGTTGGGTGGCTGATTCGATAAAGGATTCGGGGTGGCTAGGAGGCCCTGCAGCACTGCTGTGGCAAAGCCAGCTCTGGATTTAGAGTAAAGAAGCAAGTGGTAATGCTTGGTAAAGGTGTGCACTGAACTCCAAGTTGCAGCTTCCAAAATATCCTTGGTAGGTACTCCTCTAAGGTAGGCAGTTGAAGTGGCTGTTGCCCTGGTGGAATGTGGCCTAATGTTGCTAGGTACAGTTTTTCCATGCTGTGTGTAGCAGAAATGGATACAGTGTCCTATCCACTTTGAAATGGTCTGCTTTGAAATAGCCTTTCCCTGTGATCCTGCAGCATATGCTACAAACAATTGCTCAGTTTTCCTGAAAGCTTTTTGTTTTGTCCAAGTAGAAGCGTAACTGCCTGTGTATGTCCAATGAGTGCAGAAGTCTCTCCCCTTTACTCTGGAGATTTGGATAAAATGTTGGCAAGTGAATAGTTTGGTTAAGAGCCACACTGGATACCACCTTTGGCATAAATGTAGGGTTTGTTCTTAAAGAAACCCTGTCCTGATGAAAAATGATGAAAGGTTCCACTCCCATTAGTGCCTGTAACTCTGAGACTCTTCGTGCTGAAGTTATTGCCAGAAGCAGAGCAGTTTTCCATGACACATATTTTAGTTCTGCTGAATTGGCTGGCTCAAAAGGAGGTAAAGTTAGTTTTTCCAAGACAAAGTTGAGGTCCCAAGTTGGTGTTGGTGCTCTCAGGGGCGGTCTTATGTTTTTAGCCCCTCTGAGGTACTGTTTTAATAATGGATGAGAGAAAATAGGAGGATCCGTGTTGTAATGAGCTGAGATGGCAGAGGCATGGATCTTAATGGATGAAAAGGATAGGCCTTTGTCCAGCATCTCAGTTAAGTATTGTAATATCGGAGGAATATTTGGAACAAGAGGGTCAAAGTTTTGAGCATGGTTCCAGGCGCAGAATCTCTTCCACTTTTCTGAATAGCATTTCCTGGTGCTGGGCCTCCTGGCCTCCAAAATGACATCCATAACAGCTTTAGAGAGAGGTGCTGGCTGCTTGGCTAAGTAATCTGCCATGCAGCCAGGTTTAAGGTTTTGAGCTGGCTGTGCAGGATCAGATTCTGTGTTGTGTCAGAAGATGAGGAATTTGAGGTAAAATCCATGCTGGGCTTTGAGCCAAGTTCTTTAAGATTGGGTACCAGTGCTGGCGTGGCCAGTCTGGGGCAATCAGGATCATTTTTGGCCTTTCTTGTCTGGCTTTTAGGAGTACCTTTGACAGGAGAGGCAGTGGTGAGAATGCATAAACTTTTAGGGTTTTCCAGCTGAAAGAGAGCATCCATTTTCCATACTTGTGTGTGGTAAGTCCTTGTGCAGAATTTCTGTAGTTGGCAGTTCAGAGGGGAGGCAAAAAGATCTGTCTGGGCACCCCCATTTTTGTGTTATCATGCTGAATACTTGTGAATTTAATTTCCACTCGTGAGGATCCATGATGTTTCTGCTCAAGTCGTCTGCCAGAGTATTTTTCTTTCCTGGCAGGAATTGTGCTTGCAGATGAACTTGATAGGTCAGTGCTGTGTTCTACATAAGTCATGGCTTGTCTGCAGAGGGGACAGGAATGAGTGCTTGTTTATGTACCACATAACTGTGGTGTTGTCAGTCTTTAGTAATAGTCCTGGATGCAGAAGGTCCTTGAAAGCTGTTAGGGCATTTTGAACAGCTAGCATCTCTTTTTGATTGATGTGAAGATGCATTTGGTCTTCAGCCCACTTGCCCTGAATACATTTTCCTGCCATGTGTGCTCCCCAGGCGTAATCTGAAGCATCTGTTGTTAGTGTCTGCCTGGCTGTGGGTAAAGTGAAAGGTTGTCCCTTGTTGTGGTGACATGCCTGTGCCTACCATCGAAACTCCTGTTGTAGGCAGGGAATAAGTGGTATGACTGTTTCCAAACTGTGACAGTGTTGAGTCCAAACACTTTTTAGGTACCATTATAATTTCCTCATATGCAATCTGGCATATGGTATTAGTAGGATGCAGGACACCATGAACCCCAAAGGCCTGCAGAATTTTTCTTGCAGGGAGTTGGGTTTTTGTTGCCATCAATTGAAAGTACTGAGTCAGTTGTCTTTGCTTGTCTGGCGTGAGATAAGCCATCTGGTCTGTTGTATTTAAGCTGGCACCCAGGAATATTATCTCTTGTGAGGGCACTAGTTTTGACTTCTTTTCGTTTACTGTGTACCCTAGGCAAATTAGCAATGTTTACAAACGCCAGATGCTTTAGAAGAATGTCCTTGCTCTCTGCTTGAATAAGACAGTCGTCCAAGTAGGGATATATTTGAATTCCTTTTTGTCTGCAAAATGAAATTACTGGTGCCAGGCATTTTGTGAAGACCCTGGGCACAGTAGATAAGCCAAAGGGCAGTGCAAAGAATTGGTAATGCATTGTGCCAGCTATGAATCTGAGGTATCTTCTGCAATTTTGTCTGATTGGGACATGCAGGTATGCCTCTTGAAGGTCCAAAGTAACTAGCCAAGCCTTCTTGCCCAGCATGGGAAGAAGTTGCTGTAGTGTCAACATTTTGAATTTCGGAACATCCAGGTAAGTATTTAGAGTAGATAGGTCCAGTATGGGTCTCCAGGCTTTGTCCTTTCTGGGGACCAAGAAAAGTCTTGAGTAAAATCCTTGTCCTTGTTCCTGTTCATGTTGTGGCACTTTTTGAATAGCTCTCATGTCCATGAGGGCTGTAATTTGTTTTTGTGCCTCTGCCCATTGATTTTGTGGCAGGTCTGGCATTCCTTTTGGCCTTGGTAGAGTGTGAAAGTGGAACCTGCAACCTTGAGACACAATATCCAGAACCCATTTGTCTTGGGTGATTATATGCCAATTTTGTGAAAAAAAAAAGAGATAGTTTTCCCCCCTAAGGGTGTTGCCAAAAGGTAAGTGCTTGGCATGTGAAGGGGGAGGTCATTGGGACTGTTTCCTATAAGGTTGTAACTTGTCTTCTCCTCCTTTTGGGGTTGAAGCACCCCACTGTCGTGGTCTGCAAGAGCCTTGGGGCTGAGATCTGCCTCTTGGGCGTCTGTATCTGCCTCTTTGTGGTCTGTCTGACACTGGAAAGGACCAATTTTTAGAAGGCCAATTTCTGCTAAATCGAGGTGGCTGTACCTGTAAGAAATCCTTCACTGTTTGCATAGATTTTGCCTTATCCTCCATTTTCTTTAATACCTCTTCTGCCTTAACACCAAACAAGATATCATGCTGTAAAGGAGCATCCAATAATTTTGCCTTAACATGATCAGGTAAACCTTGTTCTTTTAACCAAGCATGCCTTCGAATCACAGATCCTGTAACTGCGGCTCTACAAGAAGCCTTTAATGAATCAAAACCACATTGCAGAGTATGTTTTCCCACTTGTTCAGCTGCATGCAATAAATCCTGCATTTCCTTATAGTCAGGACATTCTGAGCTTGTAAGCATTTTCTGTTTTAACAGAGACATTAAATATTGTTGGTATTTAAGCATGTGGAACTGGCAATTTAAAGCCCTTACTGATAAGTGTAAACTTTCTTCCCCCATCTATCTAATGCTCTAGAATCCCTGTCAGAGGGAACTGGATTTTTTGCAGTGAAAGCCTTTACCCCTTTGGGACCCTGGGAAATGGTTTCTGGGTCAGCAGCAGGGTTTTTATAAAGAAATTTGTGAGAGTCAGGGACTCTGTAGTACTTATCTGGCTTGACTGGTGCTGGGGGCAAAGAATCAGGGGTTAAACTGGATTCAGAGAACACATCATCCACAATATCTAACACAGGCAGAATAGCAGACAGAATAGCAAGGGGCCTGTGCTGAGGCAATAAAAGAAAATCTCTGAGCCTTTTCTTGGATTCTGAATAATCCTGGCTCTCCCAAAGGAGATGCTCCCTCATGGTATGTAAAGTTTCCCCAAAAGAGTAATCCTAAGGAGGAGAGGCTGAAGGGATTGATTCTTTTTTTTTATTTTACATTTGTTAACCGGGCTAGTCCAACTGGATACATGTCCATTTTCAGTGGAGGCCCGAGGAGAAAAGCTCCGCTAACTACTACTTAACAAGTTAAAAAAATATACAGAATTATGTCATAAAAAGAAAACATTTTCTTTAAATTTCTTCCAGTATGTATAGACACAAGAGTACAATATGAGACTTAGCAGGTAAATAAGATTAGATGTTTTACTTAGTTACAGTATTACTCCAATTCTTCAGCATCAGAGTCCTCATAGGGGGGTAAAGAGTATCCCTAGTCTGAAGAGGAATCAGAAGAAATGGAAACTTGGTCAGAGGAATCATAGTCTGTATCCTGCCTAGGCCTTTTATCAGGAGGGGGATGGGAACCCCTGATCAGAGTAATTAGGTCTTCGGCCATTTTAAGCATCTGTTTTTTTAGGCATGGAGGCCTGTCCAGGTGAATGCTGTACTTGTTTCTTTGTCTTTAAAGGAGTTTTAGACTTGGTTGTTGTTTTGATGGTAAGCTGGGAAGGTCTGAAAACACCCTCAGAAGCCGATGTCTGCTCAGCGGCTCCGGACCCATCAGAGGGGTTAATTTACGTAGGCCCAATACCTTGATTTTCCAGAGGCCTATGAATCTCCACATGGGAGTCGGAGGCGGCCTGCGGCTCTGAGGTAGCGGGTGTCAGGGGCTGCGAGAGCTCCTCACTGAGAACCGGCGAACTGGCGACTGGCCTAGAAGAGGCTTAATCATTAGTTTTGGACCTCGGATGCCTGTCCTTATCTTTGCCTTTGCGTTTTATTGTGTATTCCGGTCGTCGGTTGTTCCGACGGCATGGTATAATTGAACCTTCGGCCAAAATAATGGCGTGCAAAATCAAACCGACGTTTAATAGTGTGCTTGTTAAATCTAGCACAAAACCGACAACGAGTGACGTCGTGGTCTGGGCCTAGGCATGGAATACAGTAAAAATTAAAATCCTTATGAGGTATTTGCTTCCTACAAGAAATGCAATTATTAACTTTTACTGACATCGGTCTGAGGCAAGAAAAGGTTTCCCCAACGGTGTACTTAGCTTTATTGAAGACTTCGGTTCTGAAATTAGAATTTGAAAATCTCAGGAGTCGGCCGACCGGCACTTGCGAACTGCTTTTGCTTCGGGCACCTCGCGGCAAGAAAGACTGAAGAAAATGGCATCGGCTGCAACTTATATACCCCTGGCGCACTGACGTCAGTGAAGAAGCGACAGCAACCGCCGCCAGACCAAGACTTTGGAACTCTGGCCGACTGCAGGACTGCCTGACGGCAGGATAACCCAAGTGTATTGACTGCAGCAGTGAAACACTATGAACATCAACAATGCACTTTATAGACACGCAGAGTTAATGGGAATAGAACACACACATTTTCCATTTTGGAAAATATAAAAATGGATCCTAGGGGAGGTGATACTAGAAACTTATTGGCTTATAAAGTGTGGTGGCAATTATTAACTGATGCATGTACGCCACCAGGTTTGAATGATCATATATCTATTAAGCCACTTTTATATAACAAATGACTGAAGTACTAGGTTGACAATGTACATAATATTTTAGCATTTGTTGGATAGGATTTTATATTAAGTAATTGTGTTACAGTGTATATTTCTTACACACTAATTTTTTTTATACATTACTTTTATATATGCTTGGCTTGTTTGTAATGATGTGACAACAGTGATATTTATTGAATGTGTTTGATGTGATTTTTGACAATTTGTATTCAGAATGTTACCACTTTAAGAGTTTTGGCACCAAAGAGGTTATTTAAACAGTTGGATTCAGTGTTTGAGTTGTTCTGATGAAGCTCACCATGTGTGAGTGAAAGCGCTTAACCTTTATTTTTAATAAATGGAATTTGTTTTTACTTTGAGTCTGTGGATACTATCAGTCGGATATTACTGAACATTGTATTCAACTGAGTGTGGCAGGTGCGTTTTTGCACTTAACAGCTGCCACTTTTGGAATCTTTCGGATTACCTTTAGGCGTTCCTGTTTATGGTTTGTGCCTCTGGACTATTCTTCATTAACAGGTGGTGCCTGCCTGTCTGTTTAGCATTTGAAGAGGAAGACGGCCAGGTAGTTTGGTGAGTTTCAGACAAACGGATACAGGCGTTCTATTTCCACATTTTTGTTAAAATAGATACAAAGTTATACGATGATGATTTAATATTTAGAGAAATTTTAGCCTATTTATAGAGAAATTAAATGTTATTCAGTACAATACAAACAGGAATTGCAATATGAAGTGAAAGAAAAAGCAGGCTTTTGGTATATTTAGATAGAAAACCAGGGGAGAGAATTTTATATATCTGTATGTATGTGTATATATAAATCTTTTGGGCAAGTTCACCCAATCAATGTGCTTCCAATGCCAGGACTTCATGCCTCATCTATCACCCATTAAGGACTGTCATGGCTAAATACTACTAAGTCTGCAGGCCTGCCACTGCCTGTGGTGAAGTCTTCATGACTCCAATCACTCTTATGAGAGCCTTTTCCTCAAACCATCTATGCAAGCATGTCGCCATACTCTCTCTCCCAACTAATGTACTTCACTGAATTGGGGGCTTATACTCTGTCTTGTTTTGCCCATCACTGCAAGCTCCCAATTCATTTTGTGTTGCACTCGCACACCTGGACTCCTCCATAGTAGGTATGACAGAAAGTCACAGCTGCTTCATTTTTCCTGTACCTTTCTGATTTGCTTTTTCTGTGCTCTGGATACATTCCTGAATCTAGATCACTGGAGGTATGATCAAATACGCAAAGTCTCAAGATCATAAGCTGGCCTTACAAATAAGCATGTAATGAACTCAGCAAATCCTGGGCCACAAAGTAGACGGAGCATAGTGCACAACTACAGAACTCCAGTTTGTCTGACTCCAATTATATTTACGTATTATAGATTAATACTGTTGTCATTCAGACTAAACAATATCACTGACGTTACATTTTTTCTTAACCCTTGCTTAGCCTTTTTAGCGGGTTTACTTCTCCTATCAACAACAAAGCTATTTACACACCCATTTAAGCCATCCCACATTACTGCTTCATTCTGCTACTGGCATCTTCAAACCGATAATACTGGCAGATTATGGATATAGTACAATGCACTATGTGTCATCACTTAAAAATGATCAGAGATGAGGAATGGACTTTGCAACTTGCTGTATGTCAATGCAAACTCCAGCAGTCATGTATTTTTTGTTTTAAATCAGCCATTACTGGGTTAAGGAAATGGTAGTAGGGTTAAGCAGAGACCAAGTACACCTGTTTTACTAGCATGTGTATGTGAAGTCTTAACTTTTAAAGTTTAAGCCTCCATAGGTTATCAAAGGATTTTCTAGGTTATTTGCACCGACATCAGTTGTCTTTTCTGCAGCCTTTCGGCAACAGTGCAACTGTACAAATATGTAAATATCACACACATCAATCTGAGCTGCCAAGTCGTAACTACTGCTAGACACCTGGAATTACTTTCTGAATTACAGCATAACAGAAATGTATGAGCTCTGGAGTAATCAGTCTTCTGAAAACAAGTTAAAAATAAGGCACCAGACTGGAGGCATGTACATTATATGAACAACCTTTGATCTGTTGTCTACAGCATTCATCTGCTTGATATGACAAGCTGTCATTTGGGATTTTGGAAAAAGACATGACCTACCCATAGCGGTCAGAGGTGGTATAAGAATTACTATAAAAAAAGGCCAGGCTTTCCCTCCCTTGTTTAAAGTTTCTGTGGTATAAAACCTGAAACAGGTCTTTCCTGTTGTCAGAAGTAAAACTGCATGAGTGCACAAACTTTCGTATGTAGATAGGGAAGTTCTAGGCCAGCTGCCTTTGTAGGCCATTTTAACATATCGACGTTCCCTTTAAAGGGTGAGAATCAAACCCTGCACCTTGTGTTTGTGAGGAAAATATCTTAGCTGCTATGCCAGACTGCTCTGTGATCTGATCTTACTAGCAAGAACATAACACTAGGGAGGGTACAGCACTCTCCCATATTTGTGAGTACCAGATCTAGGATATTTGTTCCTCTAGTGGAGTGCCGACCAGCTGCTCCAGGGCATTTGAATTTAAAGTCAAGAAATCTTTGTGCCTGCATGTTAGTGGTCATGTATGCCTCCTAATTAAGGGAGGGGGTAATTAAAATAACCCACGAGTATGGTATTTGGCTGGATGGCGAGTGATTCTAGCAACTTCAGGTATGATGTATAGGTTTCCTGGTTCATAGTGGGGGACCAGTAGCTAGCAAAAATATGGTAATAGAGTTTTCCCATGGTGAGTTGGACATGGAGTAGCTCAAGCATGTCACTGTGTGACTGGCATTTCTGGCACTGAAATTAGAGGAGGAAGGAAAAAAATGATGACTATACATACAACATCCACATTTTGAAAACAACAATAGCAGTGGAAATGCATTCCATGGCCTACAAAGGAAGTGTTAAAGTCTCAAATGTAGCAATGCAGAAATCCCAATCGCAAGAGGACACACTGTCCCGATAGAAGAGAAAGCAACTTCAATGGGGCCATCTACAAAGAGATGATATACAAAAATTCACAAATTAGGGATCATCAGCAACAAGCAGATGTTACACTCAGAATTTCTGGAAGCCACATAGAAGATAGCTGCCCCCCCCCCCCCACAAAAAAAAATTACTAACCAACAAAGAATAGCAATAGCCCAAGAGCTATAACACAGCCTGGCTAGGGGGGAAGGCAGGGCAGATAGCAGGCACAAGTCAAGCACAATTAATGAGGGGAAATCAGTTAAAGGTATGCCCTTGTCCCTGAATGTAATAGACACACCGCAGGGCATTTAAATCCAGCAATAAACAAGACCTAGCCTGGAAGAAAAGATTCCATTGCTGAAGACACCCCTCAAAAGGGACCAATATATAAATTACTGAGGAATATGGCCTTACTAGATTGCTTGGAAGTAGAAGAGAAACTTCTACTGGATCCCAAGTCCAAATGATAAGTTCCCCTGATTGGTAAAGTATGGGAGGGAAAGAAATCCAGCCAAGTATAACCTAAATTACTGAACAATAGAGACACAGACACAAATGGATGACATCACGGTATTTGACTCTATAAGTACCAAAAGGGCTGCAGTTCATAAGGTGAATAAAACACAACCTATCTTATACAAAATGGAAACAAATTATAAGGGATACAGCAGCGTCTGAGAAAAATTAGGCATCTCCAGTGTACATTCCCTGGCAGAACTTCCATGGTTACATGTGATGGCTCCCATTTACAACCTTGTCTCTGACAATAGATGGTTCAAAGGAAATGGAAAAATAATTCCTAAGAAAAAGAACCAGAAAGAGTACTGTGTGTTAGTAATACTAATCTTAAGGAGTCTACAGACAGAGGCCTCTTAAGAAGGGAATGAAGATCAAATTCTGAGGTCTTGTTGCAGCAGGATAACAGACAGGACTGCAAGGATAGCAACAACTGCTGTAGACATTGAATCAGATCACAGTCCATGAGGACAGCGCAGACCACCTTAACACCAGGATCACAACAACTGAATATGTAGCCATCCTTGAAGGATCAAAGTAATTTAGTAGTAGTCCTGGACCACCATAACACAGGCATCCTGGCGACTGAATATGTAGTTGTCTTGAAAGAATTCTCCTGTGCGTGGCTCGAGTGGAGAGGTCTTTACCACAATGGTGTGCATTAGGACTCAGGGAGTCCTGCAGAATAGGATAACTTTGGTCTGATGGTTGAACTCCCCCCAGATTTGAGTTTTCTGTTCAATTTGAAGGCGTTAATGAAAGGGGAAGATTGTCCACTCAGTTGAAAACTTGAGCAGTTGCACACAAAGTGCAGTAATTTACAGATGGACGTTTACCTTTGTCGAAATGTATTGACCTAAACTATGTTCCGAGAGGATTATGTGTTTGTAAGTTTCCAGTGGGAATGAAAGTTGATTCTGTGATGTACAGTGAGATGGCAGAGTTGTGTGACCACATGGACTGTAAAATAATGAAAATTATTGTTTGCAACTATGACTGCAAGTAATTGTAGATTGAATGTGAGATTAAAACTCTTAATAATAGGATTACTAATGATTTACCGTTTACTTCTGATGCTGCTGCTTATAATGGAGTGTTTAGTAATTTAGAGAAAGTAGTTCACCGGAAACAGGATAGAAAGCAGTAAAAATTGTTGAGGGAACTTGGGAGTACACCGAAAAACGTGCATATCTGAGACTTCAAGTTTCTATGCCTTCTTAGTTTTGCAACTGCAATAAAGAGAGAGTGGTTTTACGGACAATAAATTGACACTATTTCTGTGAACAGTGAACTGAATTTGAAGACAGTCTTTAGTGATATATATATTTTTTAAATCAACCCCTACTAAGGCAGCTAGAGATGGTCAAGTTAGCTCCAGGCACAAGAGGAGGACGTCTGCCAGTACTGGGGCCAAATCAGAAAGGCAAAAACATGGAAAAGGATCAGAATGAGACAATGAGTATTTGTCAATCAAGACAATAATGAACAGCAGAGAAGTGAGTGGAAATTTAATCCTACTTAAATTAAATAATCTTAAACTGTGATTTGATTATTTTTCTTTATTGAGTAAAGGACTTATCAGAGTTTTAACTCTGATATTGCAAAGATATTGGTGCAATTAAGGCTGTTTACCAGACACATCAATTTGAAGTTATTTTTTGGCAAAAATATGGTAAGCAATATACACTCCTGTACTAAGGAAAGTAGTATTTTATCCCTCCTTCAAATTCTGCACTTAATATTTTTGAAAAAAAATTGTGATGGTGAATTTAGAGCTACAGTAAAGAAAACAAAATGCAAACTTGATAATCTTACTTTTGAAGAAAGACAGCTGTTAAATGAATTAATAACTGATGAAAGTGTTAACAGTGCTGAATCCTGACAAAGGAGAAGAGGTAATTATCATAAATTATATTGATATGATATCAAGATGTCTGAAATTTTGAATGTTACTACATATGAGGGGATTTTGAAAAACTAGATAAATATAGCCTAAGCCAAAAGAGATTTTTTTGTTTGATGTGTTTAGTCAAGCTGGTATTTTACAACAGGAGTTTGAACACTTATCAAATAAGCCACATGTTCCTTCTATTTTTGGCATTTCTAAGATTCAGAAAAATGTTTATGATCCTGATCCAACCTTAAACGCCACTGTAGTGGTACATGGATCAAAAAACTAAACCTCTTGCAGCATATATGTTTTTATTGCGAGTATGATTTGAACAGTAAGGTTCACATTTTACTGACTCCTGGCATTCGTTGAAGGTTTTAAAAAGGATTAATTTTCAGGAGGATATTGTTTTTGTAGCCATTGAAGTTGACAATTTGTTTTTTTTTTTGTTATTTCCTACAAAATAGAGTTGGGCTTCTACTCTAACCAAAGATTCAACCTTAAATAACACAGAAGTTAAAAAGTACAGTTTTGTACCTACCATAAATGTAGATGTTCGAGGATCCACATTGCTGCAGTCCTAACTATTGGGTAGTCCGCTGTCCAGTCGGCCCGAATACCAAAGTATATGGCTGACGTCGGTCAGGGCGCATTAGACTGACGTCAGTACGTCAGGGTACTAATGCGCATGACCAACGTCATATCCTCAGTCTTTTCTTGCCCCAGATGTCAGAAGACCCTGAAAAGATAAGGGCAAAAACAAAAACTCCCAAAATACCTGCACCAAAAATATATATATACAATATATACACAATTAGCAGAATATAACCTCACCTACACAACCACCCCTAAACACAGAGGGGAAGGAGGGAGGGTAAATTGGACTGCAGCAATGTGGATCCTCGAACATCTACATTTATGGTAGGTACAAAACTGTACTATGTTCTTCATTCCACATTGCTGCAGTCCTAACTATTGGGTAGAATCCCAAAGCAGAGGTAAGGGAGGCTGGCAAATCATAAGGAAGCAGGAACTGACAACATGCCTTGCAAAATAGCTGTGGCAAAACCAGCCCTAGACTTAGAGTAGAGAGGAAGGTGATAATGCTTAGAGAAAGTATGCACTGAACTCCAAGTAGCTGCCTCCAAAATATCCTTAGTTGCCACCCCCCTTAGAAATGCTGTGGAAGTGGCAGTAGCCCTAGTGGAATGAGGCCTAATCCCAGCTGGAATCTCCTTGCCATGATGGGAATAACAGAATGTAATGCAACACCCAATCCACCTAGAAATAGTTTGTTTTGACACAGGCTTGCCCTTTGAAGTCAAAGCAAAAGAAACAAACAACTGCTGAGACTGCCTAAAATCCTTAGTTCTGCTCAAATAATAACGCAATAGCCTGTGTACATCCAAAGTGTGCAAAATCTTTTCCCCTTTATTTTGGGGATCTGCATAAAAGGTAGGCAAATGAATAGTTTGGTTTAAAGCCACACTAGAAACCACCTTAGGCATAAAGGAAGGATTAGTGCGTAAGATACCCTATCCTTATGAAAAATCAAAAAGGCTCCACTGCCATAAGGGCCTGCAACTCAGAAACCCTTCTTGCAGAAGTAATGGCCAACAAAAGCAGTCTTCCATGACAAGTATTTCAATTCAGCAGTAGCCCATGAGCTCAAAAGGTTGTAGAGTAAGTTTCTCCAACACAAAATTGAGATCCCAAGCAGGAGTAGGAGCTCTCGTGGGGTCTTATATTCTTTGCCCCTCTAAGAAATTGCTTGAACAAAGGATGCGAAAACAATGGTGGGTCACAATCATAGTGAGCTGAAATAGCTGCAGCATGAATCTTAATGGAAGAGAAAGACAAACCTTTGTCCAGTAACTCAGTAAGATATTGAAGAGCCACACTCAAATTAGGCTCAGTAATCTCCAAATTGTTTGCTGCACTCCAAAACAAAAATCTCTTCCATTTTTCTGCGTACACTTTCCTTGTACTAGGTCTTCTGGCTTCCATAATCACATTTAAAACTTGTTGAGGAAGCTGAGACCTGCTGTCTTTCAAAACAGAATATGCCAGGCTGTTAGATGTAGAGAGTGAAGCTTGACATTGAGCAGATGACCGTCCCTCTGAGACAACAGGTGTGGAATCAAGGGTAAAGGCCATGGAGGCTTCCTTACCAGACTCCTTAGTAATGGGTACCAGTGCTGCGAGGCCAATCTGGAGCTATTAAAATCATCCTTGGCTTGTCTTGTCTGACCTTTAGAAGCACCTTTGGAAGAAGAGGCAGAGGTGGAAAGGCATACACATGCAGATTTTTCCAACTGAAAGAAAGAGCATCCACTTTCCAAGCTGTGTGATGAAATCCTTTAGTGCAAAACTTTGGCAGCTGGTGGTTTAGTGGAGAAGCGAACAGATCTATGTCTGGAGTTCCCCATGACACTGTCAATTTTGAAATACATGAAGATCCAGTTTCCACTCGTGGGGATCCATGATTTGTCTGCTTAATACATCTGCTAAGGAGTTCTGTGCTCCGGCAGAAACCTTGCCTGAAGAGTTAGTTGCAGACTGAGCGCAGTCTCCCATAAAATCATTGCTTGTCTGCACAATGGGTAAGAATGTGTTCCCCTTGTTTGTTGATGTACCACATGACAGTTGTGTTGTCTGTTAGAATCAACACCTGCCCTGGAAGAAGTAACTCCTTGAAAGCCATTAATGCAAACTGAACTGCTAACATCTCTTTCATGTTGATATGTAGATGCTGTAGTCTGGCAGGCCACTTGTCTTGTATCCACTTTCCATTTAGATGAGCTCCCAAGCAACATCTGAGGCATCTGTCGTTAGAATCTGACTTGCCTCTGGCGGGTCACACAGAGTCCCTTGTTTAGGTGACATTCCTGAGCCCACCACAAAAATTCCTTTTGAATGCAAGGTATTATTTGAATGACAGTGTCCAAATCCTGGCAGTGCTGTGTCCACAGATTTTTAGATACCATTGTAGCTTCCTCATATGCAGTTTGGCATTGGGAAGCACCAGAATACAAGATGCCATGAACCCTAAGGCTTGAAGGACTGTCCTTGCAGTCAGCCCGGACTGAAGAGATAGATGATGGAAGTAACTGGAAAGATTCTTTTGTTTGTCCGGGGTTAAAAAGGCCATCTGGGCTGCTGTATTCAGTCTCACACCCAGAAAGCACATGTCTTGAGAGGGTACTAGACTGGACTTTA
Organism: Protopterus annectens; assembly: GCF_019279795.1. Taxonomy (NCBI): domain Eukaryota; kingdom Metazoa; phylum Chordata; order Ceratodontiformes; family Protopteridae; genus Protopterus; species Protopterus annectens. The sequence continues at coordinate 859,743,845 of NC_056739.1, forward strand.
TTTCGTTCACAGAATACCCTAGGCATCTTAGCACTGCTATGACAAATTTCAGATGCTGTAGAAGATCTTCTTTTTCTTGAGCCAGAATCAGGCAGTCGTCCAAGTAAGGATAGATTTGGATTCCTTTTAGCCTGAAGTAAGCTATCACTGGAGCCAGAACCTTGTGAATACTCTGGGCGCAGTAGATAAGCCAAAGGGCAATGCAGAGAACTGATAATGAGAATTTCCAGCTCGAAAACGCAGATACTTCCTGCAACTTAGTCTGATTGGCACATGAAGGTAAGCTTCCTTGAGATCTAAAGTTACCATCCAGTGATCTTTGCCCAGCAGAGGTAAAAGCTGTTGTAACTTCAACATTTTGAACTTGGGAATGTCCAGATAAGTGTTGAGGATAGATAAATCCAGAATTGGTCTCCACGTGTTCCCCTTCTTTGGTACTAGGAACAGGCGAGAATAAAATCCTAGGCCCCTTTCCGGCACAGGAACTGACTGAATGGCCCCTATTTGGAGCAACAGAGAAATTTGCTTGTGAGCCTCTGTCCTTTGAAGAGGAGGAATGTCTGGCATGCCTTTGAAAGGAGGCAAGGTATGGAAAAAAACCTGTAACCGTGGTGAATAATATCCAGAACCCATCTGTCTTGGGTAATTAAATCCCAATTTTCTTTGAAAAGAGACAGCCTTCCTCCCAAAGGTGCTGCCAGGCGAGAATGTACTGGCAGCTGAAAAGGTAGGTCATTGGGTCTGCTTACGAAAGGACTGACCCCTGCCCTCACCAGAAGTCTGAGCAGGGGAACTCCCTGTCCTAGGCCTAAAAGAACCCTGAGCTCTGCCCCTACCACGTCTAGACCTACCCCTAGACTGGGAATCATAAGCAGGATAAGTCCATCCCTTAGTAGGCCAATTTCTACTAAACTTGGAGGCTGCACCTGTAAAAATCTTTAACAGTTTGCATAGACTTAGCCTTGTCCTCCATTTTCTTCAAAACTGCTTCCACAGGCGAACCAAACAACACATCAGACTGTAAAGGAGCATCCAAAATCCTTGTCTTAACATGCTCAGCTAAATTCTGATCTCTCAGCCAGGCGTGCCTACGAAGAACAGAACCAGTGGCAGCCACCCTGGAGGAGGCCTGCACAGCATCAAAACCACACTGCAAAGAATGTTTACCAACCTGTTCAGACACATGAACTAAATCCTGCAACTCTTTACACTCAATACCTTCAGCCAGAGCATCCACCTTAGATTTCAACTGTGAAAGAAGATAATTCTGATATTTTAACATGTGAAACTGACAATTCAACGCCCTCATGGCTAAAGTGGAAGAAGTATACACTTTCTTTCCCCATCTATCCAAAGCCCTTGCCTCTTTATCAGGAGGGACAGGATTTTTAACAACTGAGGCCTTCACACCTTTAGGCCCCTGAGAGACAGTTTCTGGGTCTGCCCTAGGACTCTTAAAAGATACTTATGAGCTTCAGGCACCCTATAATACCTATCCGGTTTAACTGGGGCAGGAGGCAAAGAATCAGGATTCAGGGAAGCCTCTGCAAACACATCTTCCACCACATTCAAAACAGGAGGTATAGCCAAAGGCCTATGCTGGGGTAAAACAAGAATTCCCTAAGCCTTTTCCTGGAATCAGAGAAATCTTGACCTTCCCATTTAAAATGCTCCCTCATGGAATGCAGAGTCTCTGAAAATGAAAAATCCTCAGGAGGAGAAGCAGAAGGAGTAGAATCATCCACATCAGAATCAGAATAAGGAGGGTACTCCTGCAAGTCTTCAGCCGAAGACTCCGAAGCCTCTGAGCATTGCTCAAAACTCTCAAACTCAGGTTCCACCCTAGGCCTCTTATCAGGAGGGGGCATAGAACCCCTAATCATAGTAATCAAATCCTCTGCCATTTTAAGCATATGTTTCTTAGGCAAAGATCCTGAAGTACTAGGAGAAACCCCCACAGAAGCTAAACTTGGCCTGCCCTCAAAGAAGCCTTGGAAACTGAAGGAGAGGCTCTAACCACCTTAGGAAGAGAGGGAAGAACAGCCACCTGAGAAGCCCCCTCAGCCTGGCCTACTTCCTGAGAGGATACATCCTGTAACAGTAAAGTCTCTTCCTGAGACTCCAAAGAGACACCTGGCAAAACCTCCGGCTCCACTGAGCCTTCCAAAGAACCGGCGTCTGGGACTGTCGGTTCCTCCACCCTAGGCTTTGCTGCTTTATCTTTGCGTTTTTTAGCCGAAGCCGGCGTTGGAGCATCCGGCGGCATTTTATAATTACAACGCTTCCCAAACACTAACCTGGCACAGTCTAACCTTCTCTTAATAGTGCGTTTGTTAAATCTAGCACAAGAGCGGCATCCAACAACGTCGTGCTCAGGCCCTAAACAAGGTATACACAAAGTATGGTAATCCCTATGAGGTATCTGTTTCCCACAAGAAATACAGTTATTCACTTTTTCTGACATCCGGTTAAATACTGAGGCAAGAAAAAACCAAAATATTCCCCAACGGGGTACTTAGCCAACTTTGATTCGGTCTGAAACTCTGACTTCAGAAACTTTCAGAACGCCAACCTGCACTCGCAAAATTGCTTCTGCATCGGACCATGCGGCAAAAAAGACTGAGGATATGACGTCGGTCATGCGCATTAGTACCCTGACGTACTGACGTCAGTCTAATGCGCCCTGACCGACGTCAGCCATATACTTTGGTATTCGGGCCGACTGGACAGCGGACTACCCAATAGTTAGGACTGCAGCAATGTGGAATGAAGAACATCACTGGTTGCTTTTATAGAAATAGTGTTGCAAAACAATTTTTTGAAGGGGAATATTTTCGCCAATTTCTGGAGTTGCACTGACTGCAAAATGTGCAACCATATATGCAAACTTGGTATTAGCCGAGTGGAAAAAGCAGTATGTTTTTACATCTCAATTTTTTGTAAAGATTTCTTATTTTAGGTTTTTAGAGGATATATTAAGGTTTCTAGACTACCCTTCTGTAAAATTATTGGAATTTATTAAACAGTCGGGCAAAACTACTACTTTAAGATTTACTTACAGACGAGATATAGAAAAGATTCAATGTTTGGATATTTTGCTTATCTGGAAAATTGAAGATAGGAAGTTTGTATCTTTGTAAGAATACTTATTCCAACTCTTTTTTGCACTTTGAGAGTTGTCACCCTTTTTTCAAAAAAGGGGGGAATTGCTAAAGGACAGATGGTTTGACTATCAAAACTGATTAATGAGCAACAGTTGTTCTTGGAAGAATTGGAAAGGTTGATGGACTTGTTGCAAGAAAGGGGTTACCCCTCTAGGACGCTGGGTGAAATAAAATTTTGATGGGTACCTGTACTAGATATGCTCCCGTTTTCAGGGTGGAAAATGCTGACCATATGGGGGGAGCTCAGTGCAAGTGAAATGAAAAAGGGTGCTATGTTATTCCCTGTAATGGGGATGCTTCTCAGTTTGTGAGGGTTTTGAAGAAAGCTTGGGAATTTCTTTTACCCAAGATATGAAAGTAACACTGGGTAATACCTCTCAAATTACTTATAGAAGGGGGAAGATTATGAAAGGCTGGTTAGAAGGTACAACTGCCCTCACTAGTGAAAGATTTAAATCTTTGATGCAGAAATGTGACATGTGCAAACATTTCAATGATTAGCCACGTTTCTGTAACAGGATACAAACAGGACTATGCCTTGTTTGGATACAAACAGGACTATGCCTTGCTTGGGTCACTGTAATTGTAACTGTTTTCATTGTACATTTGGCTAAATGTATTTGTCTGGCATTCTATGTGAGGAAGACCACGAGAAGGTTAAGGGACTAAATTTATGGACATTTAAATGTGAAATAGAAGGTTTCCAATGCCAGAAACAAACAGCTGGTCCAGTGTAAAGACTACAGGAAGTTTTTGTTTTTTGTCATTGATAAGGTAGTAAAATATAAGAGGCTGTTAGAATATAAAGAAATAATTTGGCAACAGAGGTTGAATGCTATTGAAAAACCTGGTATTAATTCCCTTTCTATTCTGAGTGCTTTAAAGCTTAAGGCAATAAGTATTTAAATTACTGAAATTTTATGAACAAAATTTTATGAATACTACAAACATTTTGTTTTAGAAAATTAACTGCATGAATAAATTTGATGATAAAATATAAATATTTTTATATGCGTGTACTTTTGTATAGATTTATAGAGTAGTGTGTTTAAACTGTTAAGTGATTAAGTGTTCTTGAAATTGATTGGTTGCTGCTGTCTGTATAATTCTATTTTGAATACTTGATTAATTGACCCTAATGAAGCCTTACCTTTTTTTTTTTTTTTTTTTTTTTTGAGAAGTGAGAAAAAGCCAAATTAGTGGATACATTAAAGTAAAAAGTTGCTTTATTTTTCAAAGAGTGCCTTTTTAACGTTTAGTTTACATTTGTTAGTGTTTGTCACTACTGGTTATTACTAGTCTCCAAGAGATCAAAGTAACAACAGGATGGGAAGTCTCATGTCCAACTGTAGTAAAAGACAAACGTTCATGTGGATTCACAGAACATCTTCATGTGTAATGTACAGCAAACTCAGAAAATTATGTTCTATTCTAAATAAATGCATAAAGCACAAACAACCAGACAGGTAATTAGAAGCAGGGAGGCTCAACATCACGGAGAGTCACTGACAACAGTGGTGGCAGTCATCTTGCTGAACTTCAATAGACACATCTAAGTCTTGCATGTGAAAAACAACACCAATGCATGCAGTACACACAACAAAACTGAAGGAATAGAAGTGTATAAATACAGGACTATACCAGAAATTCCATCATAGTACAACAAGAATCCGAGGCTTAACTCTACAGATGCACCTCACCTCATTCATGACATGGGGGAAGACGGTTCTTGGATAAACTGAAGAATATCTCAGAAGACTGACAAGCGACAAGTAACAAGATGATCCACCCACCTACAGAATATGCAAGTCCTTCATACAAACTGAGGAGAGGTTTTAAAAAGGTTTAGAATGTTAAGCTACAGGTCTTGGCCCAAGGACAGTTAGCGATCTTGATTGCAGGACAGCAAGGAAGAGTCAGAGGCAACATACAAAACTACACCTTCGGTAGAATAAGTCAGAATGTGGTAAGAGGCAGGTACAAAGTACAGTTGTGTACACTTACCATAAATGTAGATGCTCAAGTATATTCACTGTCGCAGTCATCACTTTTGGGTTATCTGCTTGCAGTAGCCCTCAGTCGGTCTGATTAACAAAGTCTTGGGTCCTGCTTCGGTTGCTGTCCCTTCTTCCATGACATCAGATCGTCAGTGGTAAAAAAACATGCAGCCGACGTCATTACATCAGTTTTTCTTGCCCCAGATGTCAGGTGCCCCCTTAATGGGAAGCAATTAAATCTATAAATATACAAAGTTATACCTCCAACAAAAAAGCAAATACACCAAAAAGTTTTTGGAGGATAGTAAAGGAAAGTAGAGGTATATCCAAAAAAGAAAAAGAAGGGGGCTAGAGGGAGGGTAACCAGGACTGCAACAGTGAATACACTCGAACATCTACATTTATGGTAAGTGTACACAACTGTACTATGTTCATGTTTCACTGTTGCAGTCATCACTTTTGGGTAGATTCCCAAAGCTAAGGATGGGAGGAGGAATTTAAATAGAATTAGAACCAGCTAAAAAGCCCTGCAAGACTGCAGTGGCAAAGCCAGCTCTGGATTTAGAGAAAACTGGCAGATGGCAATGGTTGGTGAAAGTATGTACAAAACTCCAGGTAGCAGCTTCTAGGATGTCCCTGGTAGGGACGCCTCTGAGAAAGGCTGTAGAGGTAGATGCAGCCCTGGTAGAGTGGGGTCTGATCCCCTGTGGGATAAGTTTTCCATGGTGTTTGTAGCAAAAATGAATGCAATGGCCTATCCATTTGGAAATGGTTTGCTTTGAAATAGCCTTCCCCTCTGCCGCTGCAGCAAATGCCACCAGCAGTTGATCAGATTTCCTTTGAGGTTTAGTTCTGTCCAAGTAGAATCTAAGTTGTCTGTGCACATCTAAGGAGTGCAGGATCCATTCCCTTTGTTCTATGGATTAGGAAAGAAGGTTGGAAAATGTATGGACTGATTGAGGGCCACACTGGATACCACCTTGGGCATGAAGGAGGGATTGTTCCTGAGGGACACCCTATCCGCATGAAAGATGATGAAAGGCTCCACTGCCATGAGGGCCTGTAATCCAGATACCCTTCTTGCTGAAGTGATTGCTAAAACGAAAACGGTTTTCCAAGAAAGGAATTTTAAGTCCGCAGTGGCAGCAGGCTCGAAAGGAGGAAGGGTGAGCTTCTCCAATACAAAGTTGAGGTCCCAGGCTGAAGTTGGAGCTCCCCTGGGTGGTCGTAGATTTTTGGCCCCTCTGAGAAACTGCTTAAGCAGTGGATGAGAGAAGAGGGGTGGTTCTGTGTTATAATGAGCTGAGATGGCTGAGGCGTGAATTTTGATGGAGGAGAAAGACAGGCCCTTATGAAGCATCTCAGTTAAATATGGTAAAATCTGAGGTAAATTGGGCACTGTTGTGCTCATCCCTTGAGATTGGTTTTCCATTTTTCAGCACAAGACTTTCTGGTACTAGGCCTCCTTGCCTCTAAAATGATATCCATCACTGGTTTACTGAGGGATGGTAAAGGAGAAATTATGTAATTAACCAGGCTGCTAGATTCAGTGTTTGAAGTTAAGGATGCAGAATGTGGTTCTCCTGCTGAGACAATAGAGTAGGAATCTGAGGCAGGTGCTATGGGGCCCACGGTGACACAAGAGGGGGTACCAGTGTTGGCGTGACCAGTCTGGTGCAATCAAATTCGTCCTTGGTTTGTCTTGTTTGATCTTTAGTAGTACTTTAGAGAGCAGAGACAGAGGAGGAAAGGCATAAACCGATAGGTTTTTCCAACTGAAGGTCAGAGCATCCACTTTCCAAGCTTGCTTGTGGGGAGTCCTTGTGCAGAATTTGTCCAACTGATAGTTTTGGGGGAAGGCAAACAGGTCTATATCTAGGCTCCCCCATTTGCTTGTCAACATGTTGAAAATCCTTGGTTCCAGTTTTCACTTGTGTGGGTCCATGAGGTTTCTGCTTAGTTTGTCTGCCAGTGTATTTCGTTTTCCTGGCAGGAATTGAGCTTGTAAATGTACTTGATAGCTCAGGGCTGTGTTCCACAATGCCATGGCTAGTCTGCAGAGGGGGTAAGAATGTTTACCCCCCTGCTTGGTTATATACCACATAACAGTGGTGTTGTCCGTCTTCATCATTATTTGTCCTGGAAGAATGCGGTCCTTGAAGGCTGTCAGAGCATTCTGTACAGCTAACATTTCTTTTCGATTGATATGCAGGTGCATTTGACTTGGGTTCCATTTGCTCTGAATGCACTTCCCTGCCAGGTGGGCCCCCCATGCATAGTCTGATGCGTCTGTTAAGGTTTGGGTGGCAGGGGGTAGTGTGTCTGGTAGTCCCCCGTTTTGGTGGCAGGCCTCTGCCCACCAAAGGAACTCTGGGTGTAGGCAAGGTATGATGGGAATCATTGCTTCTAGATCTTGTGAATGTTGATACCATAGGCTTTTGAGATACCATTGCAGTTTCCTCATATGCAGCCTTGCATATGGAATTAGAAGAATGCAGGAGGCCATGAACCCAAAGGCTTGCAGTATTTGCCTTGCATATAACTGGGTTTTTGTGGCCACTCGTTTGAAGTAGGTTGTCAAATTAATCCGTTTCTCTGGCGTGAGGAAAGCCATCTGGGAAGTTGTATTCAAGCTTGTGCCCAGGAATATAATTTGTTGACAGGGCACCAGTTGTGATTTCTTTTTGTTTATGGTGTACCCCAGACAAGTCAGTACCCTTTGAACAAAGGCCAGATGATTCAAAAGTATGTCCTGGCTTTCTGCCTGAATTCGACAATAATCCAGATATGGGTATATTTGAATATTTCTTTGCCTGCAGAATGCAATGACTGGAACTAGGCACTTTGTGAATACCCTGGGAGCAGGAGATAAGCCAAAGGGCAGTGCAGAGAACTGATGGTGCATGTAGCCTGCTTTGAAGCGTAGGTATTTTCTGCAAGACTCCCTGATAGGGATGTGCAGGTATGCTTCTTTAAGTCTAGTGTTGCCAACCATGCATCTTTGCCTAACATTGGAAGCAGCTTTTGCCTAACATTGGAAGCAGCTGGTGAAGAGTCAGCATCTTGAATTTTGGAATCACCAGAAAGGCATTTAGAGTAGAAAGATCCAGGATAGGATGCCATGTATTGCCTTTTCTGGGTACCAGGAAAAGTCTCGAATAGAACCCTTGTCCCTTTTCCTCTTCTGGTACCAACTGAAAAGCCCCGATGCTTAAAAGAGAGAGAGAGTACTTGATTTTGGGCCTCTGGCCACTGATTTGGGGGTAGATCTGGCAACCCCTTGGTATTGGTAAGGTGTGGAAGTGAAATCTGTATCCTTGGGACACTACATTTAAAACCCATTTGTCTTGGGTAATGAGTTCCCAGTTTTTGGCCTGCAGACCAATCTTTCCACCTAAAGGAGCATTCATTTGGGAAGTGCTTGGAAGTTTAAGAAGCAAGCCACCGAGACTGTTTTTCACAGGGGGGAGTCTTAGTACTCCCTGATTTGGGTGCGGAAACCCCCCACTGCTTAGTCTTGTGTGTCCCCTGGGACTGAAAAGTGCAGTTGTGTACCTACCATAAATGTAAATGTTAGAGTGTATTCACTGTTGCAGTCATGAGTTATCCTGCTAGCAGGCTACCCGCAGACTGCCTGAATTCCAAAGTCTAGGTCCGGCGTCGGTTGCTGTCGCCTCTTCCCTGACGTCAGTGCGCCTGGGGTATAAAAGATGCAGCTGACGCCATTTTCTTCAGTTTTTCTTGCCCCAGATGTCAGGTGCCCCCAAATTGGTAGGCTGAAAATTATGCCAATAAGTATGCATGCACAAAAATAAACATTTCCTTCATCTACAAGCAAATACACCACATAGGTTGTATAGGATAGAGAGTACACAAGTCCCAGCAAAGAAAAGGGGGATGGTGGGTGGGTAACTTGGACTGCAACAGTGAATACACTTGAACATCTACATTTATGGTAGGTACACAACTGTACTAATGTTCATGTTTCACTGTTGCAGTCATTGCACTTGGGTTGAATCCCAAAGCTGAGGTTGGGTGGCTGGGTCTAAATAAGATTAGGAGAGGCTATAAGGCCGTGCACCACTGCAGTGGCAAAGCCTGCTCTGGATTTAGAGTAGAGAGGCAAGTGATGGTGCTTGGTAAAAGTGTGCACTGAACTCCAAGTTGCAGCCTCTAAAATGTCTTTGGTTGGTACTCCTCTGAGGAAGGCTGCTGAAGTGGCTGCTGCTCTGGTTGAGTGAGGCCTAATGCCCTTAGGCAATGATTTGCCATGTTGTGAATAGCAGAAACAAATGCAGTGGCCTATCCATTTTGAAATAGTCTGCTTTGAGATAGCCTTTCCTTCTGATCCTGCAGCATATGCTACTAAGAGCTGCTCAGTCTTTCTGAAGGCTTTAGTTCTGTCCAAGTAGAAGCGTAGCTGTCTGTGCATGTCCAAATAATGCAGGAGCCTCTCACCCTTATTCTGTGGGTTTGGGTAAAAGGTAGGCAAATGAATGGTTTGGTTAAGGGCCACACTGGACACAACCTTAGGCATAAATGTTGGGTTAGTCCTCAGAGAAACCCTGTCTGGATGGAAAATTATAAAAAGGTTCCACAGCCATGAGTGCCTGTAACTCTGAGACTCGTCTTGCAAGGTTATTGCTAGGAGCAGTGCTGTTTTCCAAGATAAGAACTTTACTTCAGCTGTACTGGCTGGCTCAAAAGGCGGCAGTGTGAGTTTTTCCAAGACATAATTGAGGTCCCATGCAGGTATTGGTGCTCTCCTTGGGGGTCTTATGTTTTTGGCCCCTCTGAGGTACTGCCTTAGTAACGGATGTGAAAAAATTGGTGGTTCCGTATTGTAATGAGCTGAAATGGCAGAGGCATGGATTTTAATTGATGAAAAGGATAGGCCTTTGTCCAGCATCTCAGTTAGGTATTGTAAAATCTGAGGAATATTTGGTACAAACATGTCAATTCCTTGTGCCTGTTTCCAAGCACAGAATCTTTTCCATTTTTCTGCAAAAGATTTTCTGGTACTGGACCTCCTGGCCTCCAAAATAACATCCATCACTGCTTTAGAGAGGTGTGTTCTGAATGGCTACATTATCCGCCATGCTGCCAGATTGAGAGTTCTGAGTTGGCTGTGCAGGATCTGATTGTTTTGTTGGGTCAGTAAATGAGGAATTAGAGGCAATGTCCAGGCTGGGCCTTGAGACAAGCTCTTTAGGATTGGGCATCAGTGCTGGCGGGGCCAGTCTGGAGCAATCAGAATCATTCTTGGCTTCTCTTGTCTGACCTTTAGGAGTACCTTGGGAAGGAGAGGCAGAGGAGGAAAGGCATATATTGTTAGGGTTTTCCAGCTGAATGATAGAGCATCCACTTTCCATGCTTGATTGTGATATATCCTTGTGCAGAATCTCTGTAGTTGGCAGTTGTGAGGGGAGGCAAATAGATCTATGTCTGGGCATCCCCATTTCTTTATTATCATACTGAAGACTTGTGGATCCAGTTTCCACTCATGGGGATCTGTGAGGTTTCTGTTTAGTTCATCTGTCAGAGTATTTTTCTTTCCTGGCAGGAATTGTGCTTGCAGGTGCACTTGATAGTCAATGCTGTGTCCCACAAAATCATGGCTTGTCTGCAGAGGGGGTAAGAATGAGTGCCTCCCTGTTTGTTTATGTACCACATGACTGTAGTGTTGTCCGTCCTCATCAGTAGTTGTCCTGGATGGAGTAAATCCTTGAAAGCTGTCAGGGCACTCTGAACAGCTAGCATCTCTTTTTGATTGATATGAAGATGCCTCTGGCTTGTGGGCAATGTGCCCTGAATACATTTTCCTGCCATGTGGGCCCCCCAAGCATAATCTGAAGCATCTGTTGTTATTAACTGCCTGGCTGTGGGTAGGGTGAATGGCTGTCCCTTGTTGTGGTGACAGGCCTGTGCCCACCATCGAAACTCCTGTTGCAAGCAAGGAATGAGGGTAATTAATGTTTCCAGGCTGCGACAATGTTGAGTCCAAACACTTTTTAGATACCACTGTAGTTTCCTCATATGCAGTCTGGCATATGGAATTAGCAGAATGCAGGATGCCATGAAGCCCAAAGCCTGCAGAATTTTTCTTGCAGATAACTGGGTATTTGTTGCCAACATTTTGAAGTAAGAAGTCAGTTGCCTTTGTTTGTCTGGCGTAAGATAAGCCATCTGGGCAGTTGTATTTAAGCTTGCACCCAGGAATATTATCTCTTGAGAGGGTACTAGATTTGATTTATTTTCGTTTACTGTGTACCCTAGGCAAATTAGTAATCTTTTTACAAACGCCAGATGCTTTAATAGAATGTCCTTGTTCTCTGCTTGAATAAGGCAATAGTCCAAGTAAGGATATATTTGAATTCCTCTTTGTCTGCAAAAAGCAATTACTGGTGCCAGACATTTTGTGAAGACCCTTGGCGCGGTAGATAAGCCAAAGGCAGTGCAGAGAATTGGGAGTGCATTGAGCCAGCTGTGAATATGAGGTATCTTCTGCAAGATTTTCATATAAGAGGGGGAGAAATGTTAAAGATATGATAGTACATACTAGAGTTCGCAGACCCGAGATTAGATTAAACCAACAAATTTATGTTAAAGGAACGAAGCCCTGCGGCAGATGTAGTGTATGTTCTTATATAGCAAATTCTTTCTTGTATATTAATAACATTCGTTTTATAGTTAATGGAGCCTATGACTGTAGGACAGAGAGGGTTATTTATGCTATTAAATGTAATTGAAATATGTTCTACATTGGACAAACTAAAAGAATGTTTAAAATAAGATTGTTAGAACACTTGAGGGACAGTAGGATAAACAAGATGGAGAGCCCTTTGGCTCAGCATTTTAATGAATGTCATGGTGGAAATTCTGTGGGTTTAAAAGTTACTATTTTGGAACAAATTAAAATGGAAAATTATGAGAAAGATTTAAGCTTATGCTTTTAAGGAAGGAAACTGTTTTTATTTTAAAATATGATACATTAGTGCCCAAGGGCTTGACTGCGGTGGTGGTGCTGCGGTAGCGTTGTCGCCTCACAGTTAGACATTGCCCGTTCGATTCTCAGTTAAAGTGTCTTCTGTGTGGCGACATGCGTGAATGAGCGTTCCTTCATTGAAGGTTGTGCGTTAGGCCCGGCAAACCAGCACATCAAAATCTACTGCCAATCAGCGGACCGGAGTTCCACTGTGGCGACCCCTAACCGGGAAAAGCCGAAAGAAACAAACAAACAAGTGCCTAAGGGCTTGAATATAGAACGTTGTTGGAAAAGTATTATATGAATTGATGTGTGTTACTTTAAAATTTTTTACTAATTTTATGATTGTTTAATTGTTTATTAAATTGGAGCTGGGGTTATATATACTGTTTTTTAAATTTGATAGGTTACTCCTTGAAGGCTGATTGTGGCCGAGGCGCTAGAGAAATAAACTTTTTCCAGTGGCTGTTGTGGTTTTCGTTTTGTGGTGAAGCAACTATGTGTTTTTCTGTTCCTGTGTTGCAAGTATTTATCTTCTGCAAGACTGTCTGATTGGAATATGCAGGTATGCCTCTTTTAGGTCCAAAGTTACAAGCCAAGCCTTCTTGCCCAGTATGGGCAGAAGCTGTTGCAGAGTCAACATTTTGAATTTTGGAACGTCCAGAAATGTGTTTAGAGTAGACAGGTCGAGTATTGGTCACTAGGCTTTGTCTTTTCTGGGTACCAAGAAAAGTCTTGAGTAAAATCTTTGTCCCTGCTCTTGCTGTGGTACTTGCTGAATGGCCCTCATGTCCATGAGGGATGAAATTTGTTTTTGTACCTCTGCCCATTGATTGTGTGGCAGGTCTGGCATACCTTTTGCCCTAGGCAGGGTGTGAAAGTGGAACCTGTAGCCCTGGGACACTATATTCAAGACCCATTTATCCTGGGTGATCCTGTGCCAATTTTGAGAAAAAAGTGCTAGTTTTCCCCCTAAGGGGGCTGCTAAAAGTTAAGTGCTTGGTGCTGGCACAGGAAAGTCATTGGGACTGTTTCCTAAATGGCTGTGATTTGTCTTCTCCGCCTTTGGCGGTAGAAGCACCCCACTGTTTAGGCCTGTATGAGCCCTGGGGCTATGATCTGCTTCTGGGGCGTCTGTATCTCCCTCTTTGTGGCCTGTCTGACACTGGAAAGGACCAATTCTTTGTAGGCCAGTTCCTGCTAAATCTGGGTGGCTGTACCTGTAGGAAATCCTTTACTGTTTGCATATATTTACCTTTGTCCTCCATTTTCTTCAACACCTCCTCTGCTTTAACACCAAATAAGGTATCATGCTGTAATGGAGCATCTAATAATTTTGCTTTAACATGATCAGGCTGACTCTGTTCCTTTAACCAAGCATGCCTCCTAATAACAGAACCCGTAACTGCAGCCCTGCAAGAGGCTTCCAGAGAATCAAAACTACATTGCAATGTACGCTTTCCCACTTGTTCAGTTGCATGCAATAAATCCTGCATTTCCTTATTTTCTGCACAATCAGAATTTGACAACATTTTCTGTTTTAACAGTGACATTAAGTATCAGAGGGGATAGGTTTTTTTGCAATAGAAGCCTTGACCCCTTTGGGACCCTGAGAAATAGTTTCTGGGTCAGCAGCAGGGTTTTTGTAAAGAAATTTATGTGAATCTGGAACCCTGTAGCATCTGTCTGGTTTAACAGGGGCAGGAGGTAAAGCGTCAGGAGAAAGTCCGGACTATGAAAATACATCATCTACAATGTCTAACACAGGAGGAATAGCTAAAGGCCTGTGCTGAGGAAGTAAAAGAAAATCTCAAAGCCTTTTCTTAGATTCTGAGTAGTCTTGGCTCTCCCAGTGGAAGTGCTCCATCATGGTATGCAGAGTTTCCCCAAATGAATAATCCTCAGGCGGTGAGGCTGAAGGGATAGATTCTTTAGCATCAGACTCCTCGTAAGGAGGAAGAGGGTATCCCTGGTCAGAAGAGGAGGCAGAGGAAATGGAAACCTGATCAGATGATTCATATTCTATCTCTTGCCTAGGCTTCTTGCCAGAAGGGGGATGGGAACCCCTGATCAAGGTAATAAGGTCTTCGGCCATTTTGAGCATCTGTTTTTTAGGCATGATAGTCTGTCCAGGAGAATGCTGTACTTTTCTTTGTCTTTAGTACTGCTTTAGTCTTTGCTTTGGAAGCTGAAGTAGGCTTTTACATATAACTGTGTACGTCTGAAAACACCCTCAAAAGCCGATGCCTGCTCAGTGGTTCCGGACCCATCTGAGGGAATAGTTTTCGAGAGTCCAATACCTTGAGTATCCAGAGGACTAGCTGGCTCCACGTGACAGTCGTCAGCGGCCTGTGGCTCTGAGGTAGCGGGTGCCAGGGGCTGCGAAAGTGCCTCACTGAGAACCGGCGACTGGCTTAGCGGAAGCCACGTCATTGGTTTTGGACCTCGGATGCCTGTCCTTTTCTTTTTCCTTGCGCGTTTTATAAACTCCGGTCGTCAGATGTTCCAACGGCATTATCGAACAGACGCTTAACAGTGCGTTGGTTAAACCTAACACAAAACCGACAGCTAGCAACGTTGTGATCAGGGCCTAGGCAAGGAATACAGTAACAGTGAAAATCCTTATGAGGTATTTGCTTCCCACAAGAAATACAATTGTTAACTTTTTCTGACAGCGGTCTGGAGCAAGAAAAAAAAAGTTTCCCCAATGGGGTACTTAGCTTTAATGAAGACTTCGGATCTGAAATTAGTTTTTGAAAATCTCAGGAGTCAGTCGACCGGCACTTGCGAACTGCTTTTGCTTCAAGCACCGCGCGGCAAGAAAGACTAAAGAAAATGGCGTCGGCTGCATCTTTTATACCCCTGGCGCACTGACGTCAGGGAAGAGGCGACAGCAACCGACGCTGGACCTAGACTTTGTAATTCAGGCTGACTGCGGGTAGCCTGCCAGCAGGATAACCCAAGTGTAATGACTGCAACAGTGAAACACGATGAACATCATGGGGTTTCTGCTATGTCTGGGTTTGGCTTGAGAAGACCTTGAAGAGGCTGGAAAGGACCAATTTTTAGAGGGCCAGTGCCTACTAAATCTAGTAGGTTGAACTTGTAAGAAATCTTTAACAGTTTGCATAAATTTAGCTTTATCTTCCATCTTTTTAAGAACTTCCTCAGCCTTGTTGCCAAACAGGCAGTCCTGATTTAAGGGAGCATCCAACAATTTAGCTTTAATATGATCAGGTAAAGACTGCTCCTTAAAGCCAAGCAGAGAACCAGTAACAGCAGCCCTGCAAGAGGCCTCTAAAGAATCAAATCCACATTGCAAAGTATGTTTTCCAACCTGTTCAGCAGAATGCATTAAATCCTGTAATTCTTCATTTAACGCACAGTCAGGAATCAACATAATTTTCTGTTTAAGCAATCCAATAACATGTTGTTGATACTTTAACATATGAAACTTGCAGTTTAAAGTCCTAATGGCCAATGTTGCAGAAGTGTAAACCTTCTTACCCCATCTAGCCAGCGCCCCGGAGTCTATCAGAAGGGGTAGGATTTTTAGCAGTAGAAGCCTTAATGCCCTTGGGTCCCTGTGAAATAGTCTCTGGATCCGCAATAGGATTTTTAAAAAGGAACCCTGTAATATCAGTCAGGTTTTCTGGGAGCAGGAGGCAAGGAACCAGGGGCCAAACTAGATTCCGAAAAAGCATCAAACAATGTCTAGTACAGGAGGAATAGCTAAAGGCCTAAGCTGAGACAGGAGTAAGAAATCCATAAGCCTCTTTTTTGAATCAGAAAAATTCTGGCTTTCCCAGTGGAAATGTTTCCCTTAGAGTATGTAAGGTATCACCAAAAGAAAAATCCTCTGGAGGGGAAGCAGGGGGAATACAGTCCTCTGCATCAGAATCCTCATAAATAGATAAGGGCAAATCCAGATCATCAGACGGATCAGAAAAATCAGAATCCTGGTCAGAAGATTCATAAACAACTTCAGTCCTAGGTCTCTTAGAAGGGGGAGGCTGGCTTCCCCTGATTAGAGTTATAAGATCTTCAGCCATTCTTATCATTTGTTTTTTAGGCATAGAGGCCTGAGCATGCGGCCTGGGCGTCATTTTTTTAGGCATGGTTCAAGATTTAGGCGTCTGCTTAATATGCAAGTCCATAGGCCTGAATACACCCTCAGAAGCCAGTGTCTGCACAGCGGCTCCGGACCCATCCAAGCTAGAGACATCCTCAGGTTCCATAGTTGAAGCATCCCGCGGCATGCTGGACTTCGAATGGGTCTCAGTAGAGGCCTGCAAATCAGAAGTAGTGGGTATCAGGGGACCGGCGAACTGTCGACTGGCTTAGAAGCGTCATCAGCAGTTTTGGACCTCGGCGGCCTGTCTCTGTCTTTATCCTTGTGTTTTGTCGGAAACCCGGTAGTCAGATGGCTAACAGATGACATTTCTGGATAAATAAACCGAGAACCAAAATATTTTGAGGCGAAAATATACCGATGACAGATAGTGCGCTGATTAAATAAAGCACAAAACCGACAGCACGGTACGTCGTGGTCAGGGCCTAGGCAAGGAATAGAGTACGAATGAAAATCTTTATGAGGCATTTGATTTCCACATGTAATGCAATTATTAACTTTTACTGACATCGGTAAGGAGCAAGAAAAATTTTCCCAAATGGGGTACTTAGCTTTAGTTGAAGACTTCAGTTCTGAAACTCGAAAATGAAAATTTCAGGAGTCGGCCGACCAGCACTTGTGAACTGCTTTTGCTTCGGGCACCGCACGGCAAGAAAGACTGATGTAATGGCGTCGGCTGCAAGTTTTATACCCCTGATGACTTAACGTCATGGAAAAAAGGACAGCAACCGACGCAGGACCCAAGAGTTTGTTAATCAGGCCAACTGAGAGCTACTGCAAGCAGATAACCCAACAGTGAAACACGAAGAACATCTAGAAACCACCTTACTAGAAAACAGAACAGATCTGTCCTTCAATCACAACAGGAAGAAAGATGAGATTTCAGATTGCTGTAGAGCATTTAGGGCTGTAGTCCTAGCAAATACTACACAGGAGCACTTGCCCACTGGACAGCAAGGGAAGGTCTGTTGAAGTATGTAAAACAGCAGTCCCTCTAGAAAATGAGTGCACAGAACAGTTTTCTCCCCCTACAATGCACACTATTCCCTGTGAAGGACAGTGGTAGAATGGTTGACAGAGCTTGCCAGCATAAGACTTGTAACAAGTAGGCAACTAAGTCATCAGTCAGTGTCACTAATTGTTGGGATAGAAGAAAGCTACTGGGGGGGGGGATCAACATATGAACAGAAATTAATAAAGCAGGTTAAAACTAACTTCTATATTAACCCAAGAGGCAGGGATTCAAGGCTCAGTTTCCAAATGTGAGAAGATGCGCTACAATAAAGGAAGAAAAAAAATAAGAATCTAAAATTCCTAGGATGGTACTAGTGAGAACAGTGGAAAGGGATACAAGTTCTTAGGCTACCACAGGAGATATACTTTTTTCTATGAAAGAAAAAAATTATACATTAAATATAGCAATCTTGGGTTAGGGAAAGCAGTAATAATTATGTCATTCCCAAGATAAAGAAACCTCTTCAAAGTCAGGATCAAGGAGGCTAACAGTTTCTGATTCCTGACTGAAAATTCAGATCTGTGCCAAATATCCCAATTCCAGAAAGTCACCCTGGCACCAAAGTGTGAATGGCACTGATCCAGCACAATTTCTAAATGGCTGCAGTACCAACAAGCTTGACTGAAGTGGGCTGCTCTCAGCCTAACTCTAAAGTAGCACCCACAGAAAAAGATCTCGTTGCCAGGTTGCTCTATGACAAACTGGTAATGAATCCAAGCACTGAGAATGTGGGCACCAAACTCTGAGTGAAGCAGACCTTCAAGCATGGAGTTGAGGTCAAAGACTGAGGATATCAATGAGGAAAACTTTGATGTTGACCATAATCTGGAAAGGATGGCTCAAAAAGTATCTTGCATGTCATCCTGGGACAGAAGTTGAAGTACAATAAGAAGTAGCCACTGACCGAGTCAATCCTAACAGCTACTGCAACAGCTGACAATGAAGCCAAGTCAAGCCAGGCTTGTGAGACTGCCCCAACATAAATGTTCCAGGACAACCCAGAATAAAAGCTGCCTCAGAAAAAAGTTAAGGTGGATCAAAACCTTTCAACATCTACACATTTTTATAGGTTGCGTGAAACGTAAATGAAGACAAGACTACAATGGATACCAAAGCCACAACCAACCTGGTGACAGGATCCAACTGTGAAGTAGTTCCTATCCATTTGAAGCCAAATACAAATACAGTGAGCTGAAAGCAAGTCATATGCAGATAAACTTCGACAGATTTAACAAGGCTAAAGGTTATTTCACAATAAAAAAAAAACATTGGGCCTGTTCTTGTCACTTTGCTTCCTGGAATCTACTGGTAGGAACAACTACAACTGACACCACAGTGTCCAAGAACCAGACTGACATACGAACACAATGAACTTGATCCCACCACAAGCAACACTGAAGCCAGAACTGGGTTGATGAGAGTATCAGATAGAAAGAAGTGCCTTACGCAAATAAAATACAGGCAGCACACACACACGAACAAGGTCCTTTAATACGCCTACGGAAATATTTGTTAGAAGGAAATCCAATCTAAAACAGGACTGCTTTAAATATAACTAGTAAAGAATTCACCATACTGAAAAGGCTATGAATGGCACTAGAGTGCAGAACCACTCCTACACATTTAAAAGAAATAACAGTTACATGAAGAGATAAACACATACCACATACGCATACCAATTCCCAATGACTGGAAACAAAAATTACATACTTGCCATAATTAAAAGTTATGTACTCCATAGCTAGGCATCTGGGTTGTTCATTTTCATTCTTCCTCAACGAATGGGCAATGGATCCGATCCTCAGATCGGACTCAGCCATATACTACAGACTTTGGATCAAACTCTAGAGCTCGTCCCTCTACCCATAATGCTCTAGTCCAGTCTCAGTATCTCAGACAGAGCTTGTTGCCATAAAATCCTGATTAGTTAAGGAAGGGGATACCTCAAAGAATACGGAACTATAAGTTCCAATAAGAAATCCAACAGGTTCCTCCAAAGGATTATAAGAAAGAGGACGGATACAGGAAAGTTTAGGTAGAATGAAAATGGACAACACAGATGCTTAGTTATGGTGAGTATGCTGTCCTTTTCATTATTCCGCAACGAATGGGACAGTGTCCCTAGCTAAATTAATATTGGGAGGCTGTCATGGATAGATATTCTGGAAAATCAGTGAGCCAAAGGCAGCTCTGCTTCTGGGTATTAGATCCAATTTGTAATGAGTAACAAACGTACGAACATTGGGCCATGTGGCTGCTGCACAAATATCAACAGGTTTTGACCAAAAAGCAATTTAAGTGGCCATGGAACTAGTCGAGTGGGCTTTAGGAGGTTTTGGTAGAGAAATGCCTTGTTGAGAATAGGTTCAAGAAATGCAATCAGTACTTTATTTAGCCAATGTAACTTCAGAAGCTGGAAAACCCAGTTGATTTGATAAGGAAGCAAACAGTTGATCTGATTTTCTAATTTGCTTCGTTCTGTGTAGATAAAAACATAATTGTCTGTGCACATCAAAGAACTGTAGCATGTATTCTTTCCTTTCTTTGAAACATTTGGAAAGAAAACTGGCAAATGAAAGGATTGGTTAATGTTACATTCAGAAGCCGCTTTGGGTGAAAAAAAAAAAAGGTTTGTTTGTAAAGTTACCCTGTACTTATGGAAAATAACGTAGGAAGTCTTTGATGAAACAGCCTGGAATTCAGAAATGTTTTTATGCATAAGTGATAGCTACTAAAAAGGCAGTTTTCCATGACAGGAATTTTAAAGGGTTTTTGAGTCAGACCTTGTAGTACCCACAGTCAGATCCCAGGGAAACTTGGAAGTCAAGGTATATTTTTCATCTCCTATATGAAAATTTGAAATGGCTGCCAATTTTAGTTTAACTGTAGAAAAACGAGCTCCTTCTTTGATAACAGCAGCCAGAAAAATGAAGAACAGCAGAGTGTGAGGCAGTAAAAGGGTCAGCATTATTTCTCAATGCTCAAAGGGAAAATCTTTTCCATTTACTCTTGTAAACCTTCTTGGTGAAGTCTTTTTTGCGAGGATAACATAATAGTACATACAGGTGAAGAAAGCCTGGGCTGTCTGGGTAGTACAGGAACTGGAGAAACCATACAGTTAGTTTGAGGCCTGAGATATTGGGATGACTCATCCCCGAGGGGTGTGAGAGGAGATGTGGAGTTGTGTCCAGTATTCAGGGAACTAAGATGAGACCCAAGGAAGGTGAAACATACCTGTCAAGACCAGTAGAGGACAATGAAGATTACTGCGCTCTTCAACCAGACTGCTTTCTGTAACAATCTGTGGTTCAAGGAAGCCTAAAGGAGAACAAATGGACAAATGTGGACTCCAGTACGTCTTGGTGCATCCCCCCCCCAAGGGGGAATCAGAGAACAATACCTACTGCACTTGTTGTGGGTAACTCAGATCACAGCAAAGTTGGCCCCAATGATAGAAACCTTCTCCATCACTAAGAGACCACTTGTGAGGCATCAGAATAGACCTACTGAGTTTGTTCTGTAGTACGTTGGTTTTGCCCGGAAAGTGTGTTCAGACTAGAAAGTGGTTGGTGGAGACTGCCCACTGCCATAGTCTCTTGGGCGGTGAGGGTAAGACAGGGTTCCCCCTTGCTGATGTATCAGACTACAGACATGCTGTCAGTCTGAATCATAACAAGCCCTAGATGAAGTGCATCTTGAAATGCTTGCAGTGCTAATAGGACTGCTCTCAGCTCCAGGACATTGATATGCAAATTAGTCTCCTGGGGTGACCACATGCCTTGGACTGTCCTTCTCAAGTAATGCCCATTCCCAACTGGAAGGCATCCATAGTCAGCATGTCCACTGGGGGCAGTAAATCAAAGGGTCGACCTAGATAAATGTGATCAGACAGGATCCACCACTGGATGTGGTGTTTGCAAATTGGTACAAGTTTGACTAGAAAAGGAGGGGGGTGTTGAAGAACAGACCATTGAGCAGATGGAGCCCACTGAAGAACATGCATATGTGCTAAAGGAAGTAGGACTGTGGCTGCTGTCATAGGCCACAATGCTTGAAGAATGAATCTGAATAGAGGAGTCAGATGGGATAGAATCTGATGAATCGGAGATCAGAGTGCATCTATGACATGAGTTGGTAAAGATGAAATTTGTATTTTCGTGTTCAGAAGTGTGCCAATAAACTCCAGGCTCTTTAATACTGTCAGGATTTGATGTAATTAATTGTTTAACCCAGTAAGTGACAAATCTGGAGCAAATAGTCTCTGGATTGTTGAAGGAGATACATAGATCGGGCAGTGAGGAGACAGTTGTCTAGGTATGGAAACACTCCAATCCTTTTAGTCTCAAGTGAGCTGCCACCACTGCCATATATTTGGTGAACACTCTGAGGGGTGTGGTGAGTCCAAGGGCAGGGCTCTGAATTGGTAATGACCGGCTCCCAGCCAAAAGCATAAATATCTTTCGGAGTGCCTGTTTATTTTGATGTGACATGCACGTCCTGAAGATCTACAGAACACATGGCAGAATGGACTGGACCATGACCATTCAGAACTTTGACTTTAAATACTGGTTCAATTTGCTTAGCTCCAAAATTTGTCTCGGGTCCACCCGTCTTTATAGGCACCAAAAAAGCATGAATAAGTTCCAAATCCCATTTGATCCGGTGGGACTTCCTGAATAACTCTTTTGTCCAGTAACTTTTGAATTTCTTTGGCTGCTGCCTTCCTCTGACTGGGTTGAACATCAGGAAACTTATTCCTTCTGTAGACTGGGGTTGGAAAAAATGGTATGAAGTAATCTCTGGATATTATTTTTACCACCCAGGTATATTTTGTTATTGTAGCCCAAGCATCCAGGTGCACGGACAGTCATCCCCAAACTGCCTCCAGGGTTGGGCAGCACTTCAGGAGTGTAGACAGGGTCTAAGCAGAAAAAAAAAATCACAGAAACCCTGATTTTATGGGCCTCATCCACCTCTAGAGCTTAGTCTACCATTAGAACGGCCTCCTCTGCCTCTGAAAGAGTCACCTCTGCGTGAATCTTGGAAAGGTCCCAGAGATAAGCGAAACCACATTTTCTTACCACCCTCCAATTTCTAGAGAACGTTCATTGAGGAATAGAAAACCTGATTCCCACAACAGAGTCCTTTTCCTTCTGGTTTGCTGCAGGTAAAAGTTTTTTTCACAGACCGACCAAAGCAAAGATGTTCCCATCAAAGGGGATCGTTGATGAAAAACGCCTTGAAAGGTTCCACAAAGATGCACAGCCAGATCCAGGCAGGTCTTCTTATGGTAAAACCTGAACCAGCCACCTGTGAGGCACCTTCAGCTGCATGGGAGATCAACCTCAAAGATGCAATGGAAATCAATAAAAAAGAGTGGCCAACTGAGAACATCTTTTGAAATCTTCTACAGACATGGACTCAGAATTTGACATTTCTTTGGTCAAATCTCTCTGTGGCCTTGTAAACTGTGATTGTTAAGGGACCTCAAGGCAAATGTCACTGAGGCAATGACTTACTTTCCGGATCTGTCCAGCAGCCTAGACTCTGTTTGGCAGGCAGACAGACAAACTCTGTTCTGCTAGCTGTTTTTAGTGGCTGCTGCCACCACCACAGCACCTACTGGGACTCCTTTACTCCACTGAAGTTTCTTTTTGGAGGAGCTAGGAATTTGTCAGACTAAT
>NC_056739.1:859771821-859776821 GCF_019279795.1 Protopterus annectens
AGATTATATATATTACATACATACATACATATTACCACACACACACACATATATGCACATACATACATGTACAGACAGATATATCTAATCTACATGTATATATCCTATATATATTATACACACACACATACAATCATCATCATAGTCATCATCAGCCCCCTTTTTCCATTTTTTTCTAAATGGGGTCGGGGTATCGTGTTAACTATCACCATCTCTCTCAATTCAGTGCCACACTCCTACCTTCAACACTCATGCCAGACTGTCGCAGATCTTTCACACAATCCATCCACCTCTTTGCTGGACATCCTCGCTTCCACTTACCATCTTCCTGTTTGTCCCAAATCTTCCTCACCAGATTGCTTTCTGCTTCTCTTCACGTGTCCAATCCATCGTACTCTGTTCTCTTTGATCTTAGCTGCAATTGGAGCTACTTTGGCTTCTGTTCTTATTTCTTCATTTGTCCCACAGTGTGCATCCTACCACCCTTCTCAGGCACTTAATTTCCATCACCTCCAGCTTCTTCAACTGTTCTGCCTTTACTGCCTAGGTTTCTGTACCATACAGTAGTACTGGTTGCACCACTGTCTTATACACCTTACTTTTCAGCTTCCTTGGCATTCTTCTGTCATAGACTACATCTGACACTCTATGCCAGCTGTCTACAGCCCCTCTGATTCTAGCTTTGACCTCTTCATTCAGACTTCCCTTCTCCTCAACCACCCCTCCCAGAAACGTGAAGCTGTTTACCTGTTCCACTATCTTCCCTTCTATTTCTATTCTCAGCTTCTTCTGATTTCCCCAATTTGCTGCCATTACCACCGTCTTATCTGTGTTTAGTTTCATCCCATGTGCCTTCAGTTTTGCATTCCATTCTCCTATCCTTTGCTGAAGTTCTAGATCAGAGCCAGTCTGTAATGCCACATCGTCTGCAAAAAGCAACTTTGATCTCTCCCCTCTGACCAGTTTCCTAAGGACTAACCAGTATGAACAGCAGTGGGCTTAGATCTGAACTCTGGTGTACACCCATTCCCACTGGGTGAGGCAAACACTGTTTGTACTCGAGTCATTGAGTCCTTGTACACAGCCTGCACTAATTCTACCAATGTTTCTGGAACTTCAAACCACCACAGTACTTGCCCAGATCAGCTTTCTTGGGACCTTGTCATATGCTTTCTCCAAATCTAGGAATGCCCAGTTGGACTCTCTCCTCATCTGTAGCTTCTCCAAGTATCTCCTCATCTCTAGCTTCTCCAAGTATCTGTCCCACTGCAAACATCAGATCACTTGTGCTGCATCCTGATCTGAATCCGAACTGCTCATTTCCCATCTTACTCACTACTACTCTGCATTTCCATTTATCAATCACCCTTCTCCAGAACTTTCATGCAATGTGATAGGAGTTTGATGCCTCTGTACTGCCCACAGTTGTGGATGTCCCCTTTGTTCTTGTACATCAGCACAAGTATGCTTATTCTACAGCATAGGTGTCGGAAGCTGTTAATGACTGGGGGGGGGGGGCGACAGGGGCACTTAGTGAACTAAAAAGGGTAATTTTTTTATAACTATTTGCTACCACAAAAGAGGTTCACTTGGAGGACATTTTAAGCTTAGCCAATTCCCTTTTGGTGCTTGAATTAACATTTTCTGATTGGTCTTGGCTATCCCCATAGCTGTTAACTGTATATTAGCCCTAGTGAGAACAACTGTGATCATACCATAGATAATTTGAGGGGGCCATGTAAGGCATGCAGCATTTAAGAATTGACTCTATACATTAGTGGCATGAGGGGAAATCCTGGAGTACATTTTCTATTAACCATCCTTAGATCCAAGTTGCTTTTGAATATGGATGGATGAGCTTTGCTTTATTGTTATGGATAGTCTGTTCCGGAACACTGGGAGCCTCTGTGATATATATCCATCTCTCCACGACATTCAGTTTAGATGTCTGGACTGAGTATTTCTGATGCCATTTGACTTGCTGATGTTCAGTAGGTCCATCTGTATTATGTCGGAGGATGCCTTTGTATGCCAGACATGTCACCTCTTAGCACTCTGCAGGAGTAATAAATCTTTGAGGTGGCCCATGCAAGACCTATTGTTTAGGACTTGTATCCTTTTAGTAAGGTATCTCTGACGGTATTCCAATTGTTGCATGGGGCTGGACAGATACATTCCAAAGTGGGCATTACACAAAATGACATAATGAGAAATTTGTCAAGGGGGACAACAACATCTCTAGATCTAGTCGCAATCAATTTGTTTATAAGCTGTGCAATATAGAAAAGCTTTCTTATGAAGACTCTGGGCACATGTTGGTCAAAAGTTAGGTCACTGTACACACAAGTTCCCAAATGCCAAACAATTGGATCAGTTCTCAGAGGGCATTGTCATGATTTTGACACCAGTTATTATTTGGGACAAACTTTCCTGCATGATGGTCAAGTCACTTGGGGATTCAATAACTTCTCCTAGCTTGCAGTCATCTCAAACTTAGCTGGCCAAAGCTCTTTGGTATTTCCTTTTACTTATGAGATGTATATGCCAAACAGAAAAAGTCTCAGCACCGAAACCTGGGGGACTCCATTGGTGACTAGTCTCTTCCTCTGTTTTGATCTCCTGCATCCTTTGAGCCAAGCTAACAATGCAGCTGGTGATGTAAGTGTTTGCTCCTACATTATTCATCTTTTGTACTACACTTGAGTAGGGGATTGTGTCAAAAGGCTAGGCCAGGTCAAGGTAATGTGGTGTGAACTGTTTTACCTTCATCCATTGCTTTGGTAACAAGAGTAAAACTTAACATTTGCCCATGATTCTGAGCTTTCACACTTTCCTCTGAGCTGTTTTCAAACACATTTTTAGGGCCATGCATACATGTATGCATTCCTTGATTCACCCTCCTGATTGTATTAAATTATATTCCTTGTATAACACAGCAACAGTTGTTAGAATGTGTTTTAAATCTGTAGTTTTGAACAGTCTTCCAGTAAGCAATGAAACAAAATGTATGAACCAATAATGACAAAGAACACTACCCAATTTAGAAAATTTCAACCATAAAAGTCCACTCAAACTTATCATAATCCACCAATATCAGAAATATGCAAAATGTCTGCAGAAGTAAGTCATCTAAATAATTCCACATTTAAGGGATCTCTAACTAACGAAGAGGTTGCTGCTAGGAAACAACTCTATATTTCATTGTTTCATCTAATAATAAATTGTCTATGTTGCATTAAAAAGCTAATAATATTGCAACAGGGAATGGATGGCAAACTGATAACAGGTTCATAGTTACTAGGTAAACTACTCCAAAGGAGGACATTCACAAGACTGTAGCATCCACTCCCTTTAAAATACAACATAGTACAGGATCAGCGATCTGCATACTGTGGGGGAGTAGAACTCACATACTTCTGCATCAAAAGTAAGCTACTACCTGTTGTGCTAACAATGCAAACTATCTTGGAATACGCAGCACTAAATTTCTCTTCCCCTGAAGCTCTCAGCTCTTTGTAAACATTTTTACTTATTTAAGATTTTTTTACCAGGAAAGTCAGACTTGGAAGAAATCCAATTTTCAGCAGAGGGCAGAGGCCCAAGGAGAAATGCTCCAGATGCATGTCTTTGTAATATGGGAGGAAACCAGAGTACTCCGAGGGAACCCACCCAAATACAGGGAGGACATACAGGCTTTACACAAAAAACATCTGAAGTTTTGTTTTTCTTTCGGCTTTTCCCGGTTAGGGGTCACCACAGGGGAACTCTGGTCCACTAATGACAGTGCCGAGGTGCCAGCTCGACGCCCAACCTTCAATGAAGGCACGCCCATTCATGCATGTCTTTCGAACCCTACTCGACCGTGGGGAGGATATGCAGACTCCACACAGAAGGCGCTCCAAAGTGCAGGAGGGAAAGTCTGCATTATGAGATCAACAGCGCACCATCACTAAACAATAGATGAACTTGAGAAAAGGCAGATCTTCAGAAATGCCTAACTGGTATTTATTTATTAATTACAGGGCACTGGAGAGCAATAATATGATTGCGTTTCTGTAAAGTACCCTGCCCACAGCATTAAAATTGCAGTCCCCAGCACTTACTGCTGAGAAGATTGCCCATTCTTTGTGACCACCATATAGGATGATACAACCACCAACACCAATCATATTTCACTTAATAAATTATATGTTTAAGTCAATACGCCTCAATGTAGTCAAGGCAAGGAGGGCAAGTTATATAAAGTATTTTCCATGCAACTACGTGTGTAGCTGAAAGTCTTTGCCATTGTCTGAAATACCTGTTTTAGGAAGTCCCCCCACAAATTTCAAGCATTCAGACACTTTGCCTATTGACTGGAAAACCACAGGAGATTTTTAGTATGCTGGGTGCTGCTTTATCCTTTATCTAAAGTAATCTAATTACAGAATGAGCAGAGACATTTTGCTCGAATGGAACCAATCACAATAATCAGTTTAAGTGATGAATACAGATAACAGTAATACTTTGAAAAGAAGCTAAGATTTCTTTTTGGAGAAATAGCTGAATTGTTTTGATGTGGGTGATTTGCAGCCGTCACTATGGTGCAGGTAGGTCTTTCTATTAGCTGTATTACAAACGACGAGGTATCTTTCAGACCAACTTCAAAATTTTTATTTTAATGCTACCAGTTCAAAATCAGGAAAGCTACTATATTCTGAATTTTGCTAATTAAATTACAATGTGTATATCCCTATTCCCACTGCTTCTGTCTTTGTAGCATGTCTGGTTAGCCTTTCCAGAAATTCAGTGTTTCATTCTTTATTCTCCAGTGTGTAAACCCATACATGTCCCATTTTCTCTCGGTGTTTCACATTGATGTTTATTGCTACTTATCATGTGAAACATTTTAATGGAAAATAAAAGTATTATCGTTACCCCCATCCTTTCTCAACATTACCTCCTGCAGTTCACTCAAAGTGTAGCCTTCTGTTTCCAATGGAGATAATACTCCATTATGT
>NC_056739.1:859794321-859841821 GCF_019279795.1 Protopterus annectens
AGATTGGACTGACTGGGGAGGATGATTTTTTTTTTTTTCAGTTATGCTACAGAATTGGAATTACCTAGACATAGTAATGCCTTGCCGAGTCTAATCATGGTGGCTGCCAAAAAAGCAATTACTAGAAAATGGAAATCGATGTCTAGACCAACTTTACTAGAAGTAATGATTATAGTAACAGAAATAACACAACTGGAATTTGGATCTTTAGAAAATGGAAGGAGCAAACTACATAGGAAAAAAATGGGAATTGTGGGAACAATATATGCAGGGCAGGAATGAGGTTTAAGAGACTGGATTTCAATGAGCTATATAATGCTTAACTAACAATGACTGGATGGTTTATAAGTGATGTATAATGTTTTACAACTACAGTTTTTTCAGTGGTGTCTAACTAAAGTGATATAATTTTGTATGTTTTTCATTTATATAAATGTAAGATTGCCTTTGTCAAATGTGTAAATTTAATAAAGACGTTTGAAAAAAAAAAAGAATGTAGTATAAAAGAACTTGAGCAAGAGGGAGTGTATAAATATTTGGGAATTGATGAAGGATCAATAATACAACACGAACAAATGTGAATAAAACTTAGTAAAGAATACTTTAGAATACTTAAATTAATCCTGAAAACAGCGCTGGCATCTAGGAACAAAATCCAAGCTATAAACCAATTTGTTCTTCATGTACTAACTTACAGTGTTGGAGTGACTGACTGGCCCCAAAACATGTTGGATAAATTAGATAGGAAAACAAGGATTTTTCATGCTCAAATGATTTACAAAAAATCAGTGCATACCATGATTATATATTTCCCATTCCGAAGGAGGGATGGGCCTCCTTGAAATTGATTACATGTATAGATGTGCAATCGTGGGACTCCATACATATCTGCTGACCTCACAAGACATAAACGTAGTGAAAGTTTTGAAACATGAGGAGAATAAATCTAAGATGACTTCTGTGTTTACTCTAGCAGAAGCATATCAGCGTCAAGCAGGAATGGAAATCAAACCAGAAGTAGATAAAAATCAGGCAGCAACTGAATGTGCCAAAACACAAATGAAAGAATATAAGATGAAGGACCACATGAGAAGGTAAGAGATGTGGAAAATGCATACATATGGTTGCAAGTATAGAAACTTCTGGAAGAACCTCATGTTGATCAGGAAAGAACGCAGGAATGGCTAAGGATAGGCAAAGTCAAACGAACAGATGAAAGATTAACATTGGCGGCCCAAGATAGTGGGCTACATACACGCTGGTTTACAAAGTCCATTGAACATGTAGAAGAAACTGACTAATGTAGGTTTTGTAAAACAAACTGGAAACAGTTGCACACCTTGTTGCTGGTTGTAACATACTAATGGTAGAAGGACTGTATACTTTAAGGCATAATAATGTGGCAAGACTGTTGCACTGGGGATTGTGCAAACATTACGGTACTGAAGTGGTTGAAAAACACTGGAAACATGAGCATAAAGCTTCATAGAAAATGATGAAGCTTACATCACATGGGATCACCCATTACCAGCAGTTCAAAAGACAGATGCTAGAAAACTGGATACGGTTGTCCATGAAAAGAAGGCAAAAGTAGCATTGATCATTGAAATCGCCACATCCAGTGACTACACTGTCTTGTGTACAGAGAGACACAAAGTCATAAAATATCAGGATCTACAGGCAGAATTAAGGGCAATGTGGAAGAAAGATACCTAGACAGTTCCAACAGTAGTCGGAGCAACAGTTCTTCTATAAAAAAAAAAAAAAGAATCTACAATTGTATTTAGACATGTTAACCAATACATGCAACTCTGTACGAATTGCAGGAGGAGTCATAACTGGGCACATTGTGGGTGCTGCGAAGAGCACTTTTGGCTGACAAAGACTGAAACAATACTAATTTCATTAACTTTAAATCGCACTTTGACTTAGGAATGGGGCCTATTCCCATCATGGTATTAGAAATGCAAAAGATTTGGAGAAATTAAGAGAGAGATGTACACACAAACACTGCAGTGATAGAAAGTCAAGTCATGTATCTCGATTTTCTTTTGTTCATCATTATTTAATACTTTTTAAAGAACATAAAATCCAAAATGAAACAGACAGATAAAAGACAATTGTTTCCTTGCTTAATATTTAAGCAATTAAATATACGTGTATATAAAAAGGTATGTCTACTTAAACATAATATATTACAATGAAAGCAGAAACACAAAAGATCTTGCTTTAAAAGAAATAATTTCTAACTGTTTACACAGCTAGTGGGCATCACTGCAATCTTAGCCAGCAAAATAGCATAATTTAACAAATCTTTCTCAACAGTACAGATAAGCTGAAGAGAATGAATGAATGAATAAATAAAATAAATAAATAAAAATGCTTGCTAAGAGCGGCTGTGTCAAAATTTACAGTCTTCTTAAAAAGTTGCCAAACAACTATGACAGAAGGTCTAACTCCAGTGATTTTTCAGCCAGGGTTCCACAAATTCTGATAGGGGTTCTATCACATCCTGGCATTTTTTTTAAAAGTTACATAAGTAAAGGTTGACTGCAGATGAAAAGACTACCTACAGACTACCTAACAGATTCTAACTTGATATAAACAATGAGATCGTTAGCCTGATGATGCACTACTAACTGATGACTTGCCACAAGATCTTAGGGGTATTTCTGAGAAACTTCTCATTTGATGGCTCCACGCTTTGAAGGTGTTGTGTCCTTATACTGTTTTTTTTTTTTTCTTTCTTTCTTTGCACTTTTCTTATAAACTTGCTTTGAATATATTTAGGAAAAGCAGAGTTAAACTTGCTTTGGCTTTCTAGTGTTTGCACTTCTATTCTAAGAAGCTCATAGCTGATTGAAGGAAAGGCAAAACAGCACTATTACTCTCTGCTGGATTATGTTTTATTATTTTTCCATTAATTAGATTATAATGAATTTTCACAACTCATAGGTTCATAGGTTGGTACTAGGCTATCTGCCCTAATGCCTATGCAAGCCTAGCCATAACAATTCCCTGGAAATTTTTTCCCACAATATTTACTTCTCTGGGCCCCTGTCTACAGGCTGACTGACATGATCCCCGGAGTGAATTTCCTCTCTCTCATCCAATCATCAAGATTCCTTTTGAAGAGAGCCAATGAGGTGCTCTGCTTGACATGCATGAGCAGTCTATTCCAGAGTATGGGGAGCCTCTGGGTCAGGAACCTATCTCTCCGGCATGTTTTGTTCATTGTGATAAGGTGTAGATCCCTGGAGCGTGTGGCTCTGAGGAATTGGGATTTCTTTAAGTGGAGCATGTCCAACAGCTCAGGGTTTGACATGGCCTTGTATGTTAAGCAGAGATCACCTCTGAGTAGACGATATGCCACAGAGTATAGCTGGAGTTTTATTTTAGACTGTCAGCATATGGCATCTGCTTTAGGCCTGCGATTATTTTAGTGAGGTATTTCTGTGGCCTTTCCAGCTGTTGCAGATGTCTTGTGAGGTATATACCAAATGGGGCATTATACTCTATAATGGGTCTAATGAGGGATGAGTACAGTGGGACAATGACCTCTATTTTCTGGATGAAAAGCCCTTAGTGAGGAGGTGTGCCACGTAGAAGGATTTTCTGACTGTTGTGGTGATGTGGTTATCGAAAGTGAGACCACTGTCTACTTGTGCCCCTAAGTCTCTCATCACACTTTAGATGTTTAGTGTCCTACCGCCTATGTGGTAGTTCATGGATACATGTTTTTTTCCAAAGGGGATGACTACCACATTTCTTGGCATTAAGCTTGAGCCCATGGCTCTGGCACCAGGCATCTGTTTCTGTAAGGCCCTTTTGTAGAATATCCACACCATTTGGGGATTCAATAATGGCTCCCAGTTTGCAGTAATCTGCAAACTTTGTTAGCCATAGTCCCTTAGTGTTGGCCTGTACTTCAGAGAAGTAGATGCCAAACAAGAGTGGTCCCAGGACTGAACCCTGAGGTACTCCACTTGTCACTTGTCTGGAGCTGGATTTGGAGTCGGCTACTTTTACAGTCTGGGTTCTGTCAGTAAGCCAGTTGGCAACCCATTGAGTGACGTAGGGTTTTACGCCCAACTTAGTAAGTTTATCTAGGATTCCAGAGTGGGGGATGGTGTCGAAGGCCTTGGCAAGGTCCAGATAGGCTATGTGGACTTCCTTACCCTCGTCCACAGCTCTGGAGACCGATTCAAAGAAGTCAATCAGATTCAGGAGACAAGACCGGCCCTTCACAAACCCAAACTGGGTGGGGTCCAGTGTCTGGAGGTTGCCAGTGTCTTTATTTATAAGTTCCATGATAATGCGTTCCATGCCCTTGCAGATCAGGCTTGTCAGACTGATGGGATGGTAGTTCCCGGGATCCAAGGTGGATCCTCCCTTGTGGAGTGGGATAACTGTAGCTGTGCGTCACTCAGTGGGCATGAAGCCTGAGGTGAGACTATGATTAAACATGACACTTAGGTGGGGTGCCAGTTCATTCTGTAGTTCATGTAGTACACAGCCTGGGATGTCATATGGTCCCATGGATGCTGCATTCTTAGCTTTGGAGAGTGCTGTTTCTACCTGTGTGGCCGTAATTATCGGAATTTGGCAATCTTTTGGTATTGAGATGGGCCCTTTAGGGGGTGAGAGGGGAGTGAAGTTGCTACTAAATCGATCTGTCAGGATATTGGCAATATCCTTGGGATCAGTATATTTAATGCCATTCTGTTGTAGCTCAGAGCAGATCTGAGCATTGCCATTTAGATTCTTGAAAAAGTACAGTTTTGTACCTACCATAAATGTAGATGTCCGAGTGTACACCCTGCTGCAGTCATCACACTTGGGTTATCCTGTCGTCAGGCGGTCCCGCAGTCGGCCGGAATTCCAAAGTCTTGGTCCGGCGTCGGTTGCTGTCGCTTCTTCCTGGACGTCAGTGCGCCAGGGGTATAAATATTGCAACTGACGCCATTTTCTTCAGTTTTTCTTGCCCCAGATGTCCGGTGCCCCCAAAAAGGTGGTCAGTAATTAGTACCAAATTGAGTAAGTTTTGCACAAACACAAAAATCCCTCCAGCTATAAGCAAATACATCAGGAAGGTATTGTAGAGTGTTTAGCCAGTTAGTTCAGAGGGGATGGAGGGAGGGTAACCTGGACTGCAGCAGGGTGTACACTCGAACATCTACATTTATGGTAGGTACAAAACTGTACTATGTTCATCGTGTTACCCTGCTGCAGTCATCACACTTGGGTTGAATCCCAAAGCTAAGGATGGGTGGAGGAATCATAGAGGGTTGGAGGAGGCTATCAGGCCCTGCAGAACTGCAGTGGCGAAGCCTGCCCTAGTCTTAGAGAAAAGTGGTAAGTGATAGTGTTTGGTAAAAGTGTGTACTGAACTCCAAGATGCAGCTTCCAAAATCTCCTTGGTTGGAACCCCCCTGAGAAAAGCTGTAGATGTTGCTGTTGCCCTGGTAGAGTGGGGCCTAATGGTAGCAGGAACTGGTTTTCCATGATGTGTATAGCAGAAACGAATGCAATGTCCTATCCATTTGGAAATGGTTTGTTTTGAAATAGCCTTCCCTTGTGAAGCTGTAGCATAGGATACAAAGAGCTGGTCAGATTTTCTGAAAGCCTTAGTTTTGTCCAAGTAGTAACGAAGTTGCCTGTGAATGTCCAAGGAATGCAGGAGTCTCTCACCTTTGTTCTGTGGATTTGGGAAGAAGGTGGGTAAGTGGATGGTTTCATTTAAAGCCACACTGGAAACCACCTTAGGCATAAAGGAAGGATTAGTTCGTAGAGAAACTCCGTCTTGATGAAAAATGAGGAAAGGTTCCACTGCCATTAGTGCCTGCAGCTCTGAGACTCTTCTAGCTGAAGTTATTGCTAGCAGCAGGGCAGTCTATCTGCAGAAAAAGCTGGTTCAAAGGGAGGCAGCGTTAGTTTTACCAGAACAAAATTGAGGTCCCATGCTGGTGTAGGTGCTCTCCTGGGGGGGGGTCTAATGTTTTTTGCCCCTCTGAGGAACTGCCTTAGAAATGGATGCGGAAATAAGGGTTGATCCGTGTTGTAGTGGGCTGAAATAGCTGAAGCATGGATTTTAATGGAGGAGAAGGAAAGCCCTTTGTGCAACATCTCAGTTAAGTACTGTAGAATGTGAGGCATGTGAGGCTGAACTGTGTCTTGGCCTTCAGCTTGGTTCCAGGCACAAAACCTTTTCCATTTGTCCAAATAAGCCTTCCTGGTGCTTCGCCTCCTAGCTTCCAGAATAACATCCATAACTGCTTGGGAAAGAGGAGCTGGCTGGATGCTTAGGTGATTTTCCATGCAGCCAGATTTAAGGTCTCGAGTTGGCTGTGAAGAATCTGATTGTTTTGTTGTGTGAGCAAATGAGTAATTTGTGGTAAGATCCAAGGTGGGCCGTGGGCCATATTTCTCAATAGTGGGTACCAGTGCTGGCATGGCCAGTCTGGGGCTATGATAATCAGTCGTGGTCTCTCCTTTTTGACTTTCAGAAGCACCTTTGTGAGGAGAGGCAATGGAGGGAAGGCATATGCTGTCAGGTTTTTCCAACTGAAAGAGAGTGCGTCTACTTTCCAAGCTTGATGGTGAAGTGTCCTTGCACAAAATTTTAATTGATAGTTTTGAGGACTGGCAAACAGGTCTATGCCTGGAAGGCCCCATTTTTGAGTTATCATTGTAAATACTTGTGGATCTAGTTTCCACTCGTGAGGATCCATGATGTTTCTGCTGAGGTAGTCTGCCAATGTGTTCTTCTTTCCTGGCAGGAATTGAGCTTGTAACTGAACTTGGTAAGCCAGAGCTGTGTTCCATAAGATCATTGCTTGCCTGCATAGGGGGTAGGAGTGAGTACCCCCTTGTTTGCTTATGTACCACATTACTGTGGTGTTGTCAGTCTTTATTGTAAGTTGTCCTGGATGTAATAGATTCTTGAAGGCTGTCAGCGCTTTCTGTACAGCTAGCATTTCTTTTTGATTGATGTGCAGATTCCTTTGATCTGCAGTCCATTTGCCTTGAACGCACTGCCCTGCCATGTGTGCCCCCCAGGCGTAGTCTGATGTATCTGTTGTGATAGTCTGCCTGGCTGGGAGCAAGGTGAACGGCTGACCCTTGTTGAGGTGACATGCCTGTGACCACCACAGAAACTCCTGTTGTAGGCAGGGAATGAGAGATATCATTGTGTCTAAGCTGTGGCTGTGTTGAGACCATACGCTTTTTAGGTACCACTGTAATTTCCTCATATGCAGCTTTGCAAATGGTATTAGTAGTATGCAAGATGCCATGAAGCCCAAAGCCTGCAGAATTTTTCTTGCAGTTAATTGGGTCTTTGTTGCCAATGTTTTGAAATATTGAGTCAGCTGTAGTTGCTCGTCTGGCATCAGATAAGCCTTCTGGGCCGTTGTGTTCAAGCTGGCACCCAGGAATGTCATATTTTGTGAGGGTACTAGTTTTGACTTCTTTTCGTTTACTGTGTACCCCAGGCAGTTTAGTAGATGTTTTACAAAAGCCAGATGATGTAAGAGAATGTCCTTGCTTTCTGCTTGGATGAGGCAGTCGTCCAGGTATGGGTATATTTTAATTCCTCTTTGTCTGCAGTATGCAATTACTGGTGCCAGGCATTTTGTGAAGACTCTGGGCGCAGTAGATAAGCCAAAGGGCAGTGCAGAGAATTGGTAATGGGTTGAACCTGCAATGAAACGGAGGCATCTTCTGCAACTTTGTCTGACAGGGACATGCAGGTATACCTCCTTGAGGTCCAACGTTACTAGCCATGCCTCCTTGCCCAACATGGGAAGAAGCTGCTGTAATGTTAGCATCTTGAATTTGGGTACTTGTAAGAATGTGTTTAAAACTGAAAGGTCCAGAATAGGGCTCCAGGCATTGTCCTTTCTGGGCACTAAAAAGAGTCTTGAGTAAAATCCTTGCCCTTGCTCTCAAGTAGGTACCAGTTGAATGGCTCTCATGTCCATGAGAGCTGTAATTTTGTGCCTCTGCCCATTGATTTTGTGGCAGGTTTGGCATTTCTCTTTTCATTGGCAAGGTGTGAAAGTAGAATCTGTATCCTCGTAAAATTATGTCTAGGATCCATTTGTCCTTTGTGACAATGTGCCAGTTGCCTTCTGGTAGATTGGGACCCGTCTTCTCCTCCCTTCTGTGCTGAAGTGCTCCATTGGCGAGGTTTGTACTGGGCTTGTGGTTGTCCTCTGCCTCTTGGGCGTTTGTATTTACCCCTCTGTGGTCTGTCAGTAGCTGGAAAAGGACCAACTTTTTGTTGGCCAGTTTCTGCTGAAGCGAGGGGGCTGTACCTGTAGGAAATCTTTAACTGTCTGCATAGATTTTGCCTTATCTTCCATTTTCTTTAAGACTTCTTCTGCTTTAACTCCAAAAAGAACATCCTGCTGTAAGAGAGCATCTAGAAGCTTTGCTTTAACATGATCAGGCAGAGTTTGTTCCTTTAACCAAGCATGCCTACGTATAACAGACCCAGTGACAGCTGCTCTGCAGGAGGCCTCCAGAGAATCAAACCCACATTGTAAGGTGTGTTTGCCCACCTGTTCAGTTGCATGCAACAGATCCTGCATTTCTTTCAATTCAGACTGTTGAGGGAGGGTGGTGATTCTTTGCTTTAACTGAGAGATTAGAAATTGCTGATACTTAAGCATGTGAAATTGGCAATTTAGTGCCCTCATAGCTAGAGTGGCAGAGGTGTAAATCTTTTCCCCCACCTGTCTAGTGCTCTGGAATCCCTTTCAGAGGGTACAGGAGTTTTAGCCATAGAAGCCTTAGCCCCTTTGGGACCCTGAGAGATTGTCTCTGGGTCAACAACAGGACTTTGATATAGAAATTTGTGGGAATCAGGCACTCTATAGTATCTGTCAGGCTTGGCCGGAGCAGGAGGTAGAGAGTCTGGGTTCAAACTGGATTCTAAGTAAACATCATCCACAATGTCTAACACGGGTGGGATGGCAAGTGGTCTGTGCTGGGGGAGTAAAATAAACTCTCTGAGCCTTTTCTTAGAGTCAGAGTAGTCCTGACCTTCCCAGTGGAAATGTTCCCTCATAGTGTGTAAAGTTTCCCCAAAGGAGTAGTCTTCAGGAGGAGAAGCTGAGGGAATGGAGTCCACAGCATCAGAATCTTCATAAGGGGAGAAGGAGTAATCTTGGTCTTCAGAGGAGGCTGAAGAAATGGACACTTGTTCAGAGGATGCATAATCTTCCTCTTGTCTAGGCCTTTTGTCAGGAGGAGGCTGGGAACCCCTGATTAGAGAAATCAAATCTTCAGCCATTTTGAGCATCTGTTTCTTAGGCATTGGGCCTTGAACAGGGGACTGAAGTGCAGTCCTTTTAGATTTAATAGGAGTCTTCGTCTTAGGAAACGTTTTAATGGTGAGCGTTGGTCTGAAAACGCCTTCAGAAACCAATGGCATTTCTGCAGCACCGATATCTTTATCAGCAATGTCATTGGTAGGGCCTGAACAAAAAGGTTGCTTCGGCCTGGTACATTCCGCTAAAAGTTCCGAAGCCGTCTCGGGTTCCAGATCTGCGGTAGTCAGGGGTTGCGTCGGAGCTTCACTGAGGACCGGAGACCGGTCCAGCCGAGGCCTCTGAATCTGGCATAGGCCTGGGCTGTATGTCCTTATCCTTGCGTTTTTTGTGCACGCCGGTAGTCGGTTGCTTCGACGGCATACTGTAATTAAATTTTCTACCGAAGTAGTGTCATGCGAAATCAAAGCGTCTTTTAATAGTACGTTTATTAAACCTAGCACAAAAACGACAACTAGTGACGTCGTGGTCTGGGCCTAGGCAAGGTATGCAATAAGAATGAAAATCCTTATGCAGTATTTGCTTCCCACAAGAAATACAATTGTTAACTTTTTCTGACATCGGTCTGAGGCAAGAAAAGTTTCCCCAATGGGGTATTTAGCTTTATAGAAGACTTCGGTCTGAAATTCGTATTCGGAAATCTCAGGAGTTGGCCGACTGGCACTTGTGAACTGCTTCTGCTTCGGGCAGCGCGCGGCAAGAAAGACTGAAGAAAATGGCGTCGGTTGCAATATTTATACCCCTGGCGCACTGACGTCGGGGAAGAAGCGACAGCAACTGACGCCGGACCAAGACTTTGGAATTCCGGCCGACTGCGGGACCGCCTGATGACAGGATAACCCAAGTGTGATGACTGCAGCAGGGAAACACGATGAACATCTATAGAATGCCTTGTGGTTGTCTTTGGAATCTTTGGCAATTTTATTTTCGTAACTAGCTTTTGAGGATTTTATGAGGGACCTCCGCTTCTTACGGAGGCTGGTGAGGGAGTTTTTTGCATCCTGGGATTTTCCT
The DNA here is from genome assembly GCF_019279795.1 of Protopterus annectens. Classification (NCBI taxonomy): domain Eukaryota; kingdom Metazoa; phylum Chordata; order Ceratodontiformes; family Protopteridae; genus Protopterus; species Protopterus annectens. The sequence goes on from NC_056739.1 coordinate 859,804,671, forward strand.
CTTTTCTGCAACAGTTTCTTCCTTCTGTTGTATAGTTTGTTTATAGCAGGGGACCACCAGATTGGCTTCCTTTTTTTGGAGACGAGCATCTTGTTTCTATTTGGGATGGCACGATTCATGCACGAGTGGATGTGCTCGTACAGTGCCTTAATATAGGATTCTGCAGTCGAACTTCCAGATCCCGTCTGCATGGGTGTTGTGAAGTTTGTCACTTCTGTCTTCAGTAGCATGAAGATGGCTTTGGAGAAGTTTAAAGAAGTTTCCTTACTGGGGGGGGGGGTGCGGGGGTGGGATGTGGATGTCAAGGGTGATTTGCTTATGGTCAGACCTGACCAATGAGGGGGTGACCACTGGTGTGGAGCATCTATCTCCCATGTTGGTAATAACCAGGTGTAGGATACTGGAGCCCCTGGTGGGACAATGGATTAGTTGATCCAGGGCGTTGGAATTTATGAATTCCAAGAACCGTTGAGAAAAGGAGTTGGTACCCGAGTAGTTTTCCCAATTAATGGCAGGGTAGTTGAAATCACCTAGTATTAGGGTGTTTGGTTGTATCTTAATATTTTTCAGTACGTTTAGGAAGGTGTAGTGAGAATCTTAGGGTATGGTGGGGGATCTGTAGCAAGCTACAATTTGGACTGCAGTCTTACCTAGTGTTAGTTGCCCAACACAATGCATCTGAAATTCTCCAGGTGCAGCTAGCCTGGAGGTGTAAATATCCTTGGTGAATATGGACACTCCTCCTTTAGTGTTTCGGTCTTGGTTTTGTGGCCTGGTATTGCAGGGGTGCTCTCTGGAGCCTTGAACCAGGTTTCAGTCACTGCACAGATATCGATGTTCTCCATTTTTAGGAGTGCCTCGAGAAAGTGCATTTTGAGGTTTAGACTTCTAGCATTGAGTAGCATTACCTTCAGATTTTGCATGCTTGTATCTGTTACAAAGGTGGTTTTATCATTTGAACCTTGCCTAAAAAGGCACTATAGGGGTGGCAAGAGCTTTAGCCAGTAACCTGAATCCCACGGGTGACAGGTGCAGACCATCTCTGGGCAAAGCATCGTGGTTTGTCGATCATGTCTTCCCAGGTAGACAAATACTGGATCCCCTTTGAATGACAACAGAAGCTTAGCCAATTGTTGAAGTCAATCATTTTGTCCTTATACTGTGGTATCATTCTGGGCGAAGGCAGGATGCTACTCAGGGCTAGGGTCATACCTGCCTGGGTCAAATGATCCAAGAGCTCTTCCATGTCTCTTTTCATGTAATCAGGGAGGTACGTCTCAAGTCATTTACTCCGGCATGGACAATGACAGAGTCGTATTTGTACTTGTTGTGGAGTGACCTGAGTGCATGCGTGCATGCGTTATGTGGCAGATCCTGGCACCAGACAGGAAGCGGACTGTAATTTTCTCCTTGTTCAGCCTGGTGAGTGGGACATCAGTGCGTCTGACTATAGAGTCACCTATGACTAAAGTGTTGGGTACATTGTCTTGCCTTAGGGGCTGTTGTTGGGTGGCACACTGGTGTTGTGAGCCATGTGTCACTTTGGTTGTGACTGGTGTTTGTTTGCGTTTCGGCTTCGGAGGTCCTTGTTGCTTGGGCAGGTTAATGTTAAGGGCCTCCGCATATGTGGGTTTAGTGTTGCTATGTGTGGGAGTTGATGGTGTGGGTTTTGAAAGGGTATGAGTTGCTAGACGTGTAATGCAGGTGTTAGCCTTCTCCTCTTGACTGTCTAGCACAGTCTTGACCGGAGAGAGCTTTGCTTCCAGTTTGGCTATGTAAGTGCATCTCTCGCAGGTTGTAGTGTTGGGTGGTAGGAGGAGAGGATTGTCTGTGTACATGAGGCAGTTGCCGCATTGCCCCAGTATGCCCAGATTCACCAGGTGGACAGGAGAAACCACCGGAAGCTGACCCTTGGACATGCCTGTTTAGGTGCTTTTTTGTAAGGTTTACGAGTTGTTTTCCCTTACCTTGCAAGGTACTTTGCAATTGTAGGCTGTTAATTGCCTATGATTAATTTCTCCTTCTTGACAATGAGAGCCGAGTGCTTATATCAGTTTCAGGTTTCCTAGTGCTTTACAGCAGGTTCTAGAGCAAGTGCTAGTCACAGGAGTTCAGCTTTTTGTGCTACTACTGAGAAACCAGCTAGTTTTAAGGGAAAATTTGAAGAGCAGACTTTCTGGCACCTTGAACAGTTTAGCTGTAGCCTCGTAGTGCTGCACGATGTGAAAAATGTGCAAACACAAGCGTTTTTAAGCCAGAAAGTTGAAAGGGATAGAAATCAGCCCAAAAAGGCTAATAAAATTACAATTTCACAGCTGGAAACCATTCCTCTAACTCTCACTCTAATGAAAATATCTGCAAAAACAGCTTATTCAGTGTAGATCATGCTTATTTGCCTTTTACAATTTACCGATCTGGGAAAAAACATCACCTTTGGTTTGCATCGCCTCACCAATTACATTAATATGGCAAATCAGTGCTTTCAAGAGGAGGGGCAGAGGGGGAAAGGCATAGATTGAGAGGTTTTCCCATGTAAAGGATAGGGCATCCACTTTCCATGCTTGGCTGTGGGGAGTTCTGGTGCAAAATCTGCTCAATTGATGGTTTGGGAGGAAGCAGAGAGGTCCACCTCTGGTGTCCCCCACCTGTGGATTAGAAGTTTGAATGAGTTGGGCTCCAGTTTCCACTCGTCTGGGTCCATTAGATTTCTGCTTAAGTCGTCTGCCAGTGAGGTTTGTTTGCCTGGCAGGAATTAAGCTTGCAGGTGCACTTGGTTGCTCAAGGCTGTGTTCCACAGAGCCATGGCTAACCTACAGAGTGGGTAGGAATGAGTTCCTCCCTGCTTGTTTATGTACCACATAACTGTGGTGTTGTCTGTCTTTATCAAGAGCTGTCCTGACCTGGAAGAATAAGGTATTTGAAGGCTGCCAGAGCATTCTGTACAGCTAACATTTCTTTTTGATTGATATGCAGGCGCATTTGTCCTGGGTTCCATTTGCCTTGAATGCATTTGCCTGCCATGTGAGCCCCCCATGCACAGTCTGATGCATCATCAAGGTTTGGACAGCAGGGGAGTTGAATAAAAGGGAGTCCCTTGTTGTGGTTGCAAGCCTCTGCCCACCAAAGGAACTCTGTCCTTAGGCAAGGAATGATCGGAATCACTGTTTCCAAGTCCTGAGAATGTGGACACCAGAGACTTAAGTACCATTGAAGTTTCCTCATATGCAGTCTTGCATATGGAATTAGGAGAATGCATGAGGCCATGAACCCTAGGGCTTGCAGTACTTTTCTTGCAGATAGCTGGGTTTGGGTGGCCAGTAGCTTGACGTAATTTCTCAAATAAACCTGCTTTTCTGAAGTGAGGAATGCCATCTGGGAAGTTGTGTTCAAGCTTGCTTCCAGGAATACAATTTTCTGGCTGGTACCAGATGAGATTTCTTTTCGTAGATGGTACACCACAGAGAAGTTAGGAGTCTCTTTACAAATGTCAGGTGCTGAAGTAGCCATTCCTGACTGTCCACCTGAATCAGGCAATCGTCCAAGTATAGGTAAATATGAATGTTTCTCTGCCTGCAGTATGCAATGGCTGGAGCCAGGCACTTTGTGAATACCCTGGGTACAGTAGATAAGCCAAAGGGAAGTGCAGAGAACTGATAGTGCATACAGCCTGCCCTGAAACGTAGATATTTCCTGCAAGATTCCCTTATGGGGATGTGTAGATATGCTTCTTTTAAGTCTAGGGTGACCAGCCAGGAGTCCTTGGCTAGCATCGGAAGCAGCTGTTGTAGTGTAAGCATTTTGAACTTTGGTATCACCGGGAAGGTGTTGAGAAATGAAAGATCCAGAATAGGGTGCCAAGAGTTCTCTTTTCTGGGCACCAGAAATGGTCTGGAGTAGAAATCCTGTCCCCTTTGCTCTGTTGGAACAGGCTGAATAACCATAATACTGAAGAGAGAAAGTACATGCTTTTGGGCCTCTGCCCACTGGTTTGAAGGAAGGTCTGGCAATCCGCCTGTGGTTGGCAGTGAGTGGAAGTAGAATCTGTATCTCTGGGATACAATGTTTAAGACCAATCAGTCCTAGGTAAAATATTCCCAGTTTTTTGCACGCAGGGCAAGTTTTCCTCCTAGGGGTGCAATTACTTGGGCATGGCTGGGAAGGATGGAGGACAAGTCATGGTGAACTTTTTCCATAAGAGGGTAGTTTACCACTCCCTGTTTTTGAGGTGGGAGCACTCCATTGTTTAGATCTGTGCATACCCCGAGACTGTAGTCTTTGTGGTCTGTTGCCCCTGGGTTTGGACTGAGAAGGCCTGAGAGGGACTGGAAAGGACCAGATTTTTTGAAGGCCAACGCCTACTGAATCTAGGTGCCTGTACCTGTAAGAAATCTTTAACAGTTTGCATAGATTTAGCTTTTTCCTCCATCTTTTTAAGAACTTCTGCTTTTGTGCCAAACAAACATTCTTGGTTTAAACAAGCATCTAGTAATTTTGCTTTGACATGGTCTGGCAAGATTTGTTCCTTCAGCCAAGCATGCCCTCTCAGAACAGACCCAGTGACAGCAGCCCTGCAAGATGCTTCTAAGGCATCAAAACTACACTGAAAAGTATGTTTACCAACTTGGTTTGCAGAATGCATTAACTCTTGTATATCTTTAATTTTCTGCACAATCAGGAATCAACATTTTTTGTTTAATTTGTTCCATAATATGCTGCTGGTACTTCAACATGTGAAACTGGCAATTTAAAGCCCTGATGGCAAGAGTTGCAGAGGTACATACCTTCTTACCCCATCTGTCTAAAGCCCTAGAATCTCTGTAGAGTTTTTGGCTGTAGTAGCCTTAATACCTTTAGGTCCCTGGGAAATGGTCTCTGGATCCGCAGTAGGATTTTTAAAGAGAAATTTGTGAGTCCGGTATTCAGTAGTACCTGTCAGGCTTTCTAGGAGCTGGAGGTAAAGTATCAGGGGTAAGGGCTTGATTCCATGAAGACATCATCTACAATATCCAGGACAGGGGTATAGCTGAAGGCCTGTGCTGAGGCAGGTCTAAAAATTCCGAGTCTCTTTTTGGACTCAGGGTAGTCCTGGCATTCCCAGCGGAAATGCTCTCTTAGGGTATGCAAGGTTTCACTGAAAGAAAAATCCTCTGGAGGGGAGGCAGAGGGAATGGAATCCTCTGCATCTGAATCCTCATAGGTGGATAAGGGTAAGTCCTGGTAATCAGAGGGGTCAGAGTCATCAGACTCATGGTCTGTAGAATCAGAAGGAAAATCAATTCTTTGTCTTTTAGAGAGGGGGGAGGCTGGCTTCCCCTAATTAAAGTAATAAGGTCTTCAGCCATTATAAGTATTTGCTTCTGAGGCATGGGAGCTTGAGAATATGCTTTGGTCGTTGGTTTCCTAGGTGTAGTGCGAACTCTGAGCCTGAGAAATTCGGTAGTTTTAGTCAAAAACAAAGTAGTCGGTTTAATACGAACATCGGAAGATTTGAATACACCCACAGAAGCCGGTACCTGAACAGCAGCTCTGGACCCATCCAAGGTAGAGACATCCGCAGGTTCCATAGTTGAAGCATCTCGAGGTATACCAGACTCCGAATGGGTCTCAGTAGAGGCCTGCGAATCTATAGAAGCAGGTATCAGGGGCTGCGAAAGCACCTCACTGAATATTGGCGGACTGGTGACTAGCTTAACGGAAGCGTCGTCAGCAGTTTTGGACCTATGCAGTCTGTCTCTGTCTTTATCCTTACATTTTTTTCGGAAGATCGGTAGTCAGATAGCTTAACGAAGCCATTTCGGAATACAGAGAACAAGAGCGAAAGAATTTAGCAACAAAGATAGCCCAACGATAAATAGTTTGGGTGTTGAACAAGACACAAAATTGACAGCGAGGAACGTTGTGGTCTGGGCCTAAACAGGTGACACAGTAAGAATGAAAATCTCTGTGAGGTATTTGCTTTCCCCAGGCAAGACAATTGTTAACTTTTTCTGACATCGGTTAGAGCAAGAAAAAAGGATCCCAACGGGGTACTTAGCTTTAGATGACTTCAGGTTTGAAACTCGAAAAACGAAAATTTCAGGTAGCGGCCAACCAGCACTTGTGAACTGCTTCTGCTTCAGGCTCCTGCGTGGCAAGAAAGTCTGATGTAATGGTGTCGGCTGCATGTTTTATATCCCTGACGTCATTGAAGAAGCAACAGCATCCAATGCAGAAATCCAAAGACTCTGGTATACGGGCCGACTGAGGGCTACCTGCTGACAGATAACCCAAATGTAATGACTGCAACAGTGAAACATGAATATCGCAAGATTATTTTGAAAACAGCTGCTAATTAGCAAGTTTCCATATCATGCATTATGCCATCTCGATCAAAGGATCTAGTGTGGTCTTTGTAAACTAATCTATGTTTGTAAGATACCACAGACCTTAGAACAGACTATTATTTTAAGCAAGCAATATTTATTAGGTATTAAATCAAATGGCTGAGTTATAAGACTATGTAATGTAAAAACTACCATTTTAATTAAATGTGTTCTAGTTATTTAGCATAATATTAAGATCTTTTATAAATTTATCTCTAGTGCCTTGCCATTTCACATTTAAAATTATGTCCACATACTTTAACCCAAGTACCAGTCAATATTAAGCTTATTAACACAGGGGAATACATTGATTTTTATTTAGTAGAACATTAATCTTCTTACCATTAAGCATCAGGCCTGAAATTTTCACAAATTCTTTAGTCAATGGACTCATTGCACTCAAAAAAGGTTTTGATACCTGTGATTTTAATGCAGGTATCATCTGCAAATAAATCAATTTTCATTTTATGCTAACTTCCTATTTGATACCTGCAATCTTATTATTCTGCCTTACTGCCTCTTTGACAGGGTGCAATTGCTAATACAAACTTGGGGATAGTGGGCATGCTTGTTTGGTACCTTTACTTCAATAAAATTAGACAAATATAGTCTGATTTTGAAATAATTTTCAAGTAATGTAATGCATTAATTGGGTAGAGCAAATAATTAAATCGTTTTAAATAAGTATTCCCATTCTCAGTTTTTCAATATCTAAACTTATAAAGACGGCCTCCATCTTACTGTAATTAGCATTAAAACACCCTAACATTAGATATTTTACATTTGCCTGTGAATTACAAAACCTATCTTCATTAAATTATATCAGAAATAAATCTTTTAATTTTATCCGTATAAAAATAAAATTTTATAATCCATATTTAGCAATGAAAATGGTCTATATGAAGAAAAGAAATGTTTCCTCCAGATTCAAAAATACATATATTATGTGAATACTTCTAGGTAAGAATTTTTATCATACGTTTCATTTAAGAAATATACAATTTTATCAGGAAATAGTTTATATACTTCTGCAATTATTCCATCCACTCCACTTGCTTCAATTTTTAAAATTGCTGACCTTATTAAAAATTTTCAAAAGGAAATTTTTCTTGTTAACACAAATCAATAGCTTTTTGGGAGATCCTTCCCCTAACATTTGCATTTAAAATTTTTGAATAGCATTAGGTCATTTAATAATGCTAATTGCTATGATTTTCTTGTGTAATTCTGTAAATTCTACAAGTATTTCAATTTCTGTTTTAATTTTGTCTTTTATACTTTTTATCCCTATATAGGATTCTTTCTAGTTAAAATTGTAATAAAAATTATGCATTTATTTAGGGGACATTGCAAAACCTGCAGTTTTCAATATTTCAATTATGACAGCTGTTCTAGGATTAATATTTCTTGATATATTTTTATTGTAGGGATTTCACTTGCATCAAATATTCTTTTTTTCCCCTTTCTGTACTAAATATTTGTATCACTGACTAATTGTTATATCTACTCCAAGCTAAAATCTTCCAATACAAATAAGCAATCAAGAAATCCCAAATTAAAGCTTTTCCATTTCTACTGATTTACTTCAAGAAAATAAATCATCATTTAACCATTTATGAAATTCATCTAATTTGTTATTGTAGAGTAGAATCCTATTTATCACTGGCAATCATTTACCATTACATTTATAGTAAGACTTGGTGAATTGTGATCTGAGAAGGGACATTGGAAAATTCTACCTAAAAACAGAACATTTTATTCAGTTATTTGACATATTTTGTCACTTTTTGACCATCTCGCAAAGACATACTAATAATGTGAGAATATATTAAGGAATCTTTAATTTGGAATTGAGCTTTAAATTCAAAAGATTAGTCTGGATTTTTTATGCTTTAGCTACTGCTGAGATCTTTCTCCTTTATTAAATATACAGTTGGTTTCCACTTTGTATACACACATACACAAACTTCCCCCTTTTCTGTCCTTCCCTGTCTTTTCATCTTAAACTTTCCTTTTACTTTCTCTTCTTACTCTTGCATCTCTACCCTTTCCCTTCTCTACTGTCTTAAGAACATGTAATAAGATTACAATATATTAAAGGAATGACATTTCCCAAGCAAGTAGTCCAAAGGGATTTTTACACATTACAAAGCATTACATTTATACAACTATTGTTCTTTACAAATTCACATTTGCAAACTAATACAAAACAAAGTATAAAAAGTAGCAGTAAAATATTTTAACAATCCTTTAGTAGTTCGGTACAGTGATGAAAATGAACTTCAGATTAGATTTAGCTTTTAATAATCATACTAATTAAAAAACTGCTATATTCCACTTTATTATAAAATGCTAGAATATTCTGGGGAGAAAATAATGGAGGAAAAGGTAATAGAATGAGAAGAGGCCAAGAATTTATTGGAACTGCAGGATAGAGATTGCCTTCCCTATCCCGTATTGATATCAGAGCATCGGCAAACAAAAAAATAAGGGAATCCTTAGTTAAAGATCAGGACTGGTAGAGTTTTTCGTAAGATCCAGAATAGAAGCTGCTGTTAAAAAAAAGGAAAAATTAGTAGAGCATACAAAATATTGCATGATGACTATAAGAATCAAATCAGAGGAAGTTAGAAAGGATTGGGAAGAGAGACTGGATAAGTAATTCACAAAGAAACAACGGGAGAAATGCACGTCTCCCAAATATGCAACAAAGTTTAGAAGATTTAGGTTCTTTACATAGATATTTTTATACCTGAAGCAAACACTTCCAAGTAGACTCCAAAGATTTTCTTCCTTGGGTAGACAGCAAATGTTAGGAGGTATGAACGGGGAACAAATTTTCTTTGAGTGTAATGAGTTGGCAGACTTTAAAGATTCACTGCAGACTGCTCCGTCAGAGATACTAGGTGAGCAAATTGGTGTAACTAAGGAAATTATTTTTTGAGCTAAGATACAGAATTGGAAATGTCTGGTCACAGTAAGACTTTGATGAGTCTAATTATGGTGGCTGCCAAAAAAGCAATTACTAGAAAATGGAAATCAAAGTCTAAACCAACTTTACTAGATGTAGTGAGTATAATGGAGATAAAACAACTGGAACTGGGATCTTTAGAAAAGGATAGGAGCAAATTACATAGGAAAAAAATGGGAATTGTGGTAACAATACATGCAGACTAGGAACATGGTTTAAAAGAAGGCAGGATTACAATAAGCCATGTAATAGTTTGACTGACAATGACTGGATAGATCATAAGTGATGTATAATGTTTGCAATTACAATTATGTCAACATTGTTTGTGATGCACGTTTGCAACTAAAATTATGTCAATATGGTTTGTTTTTATTTATACAAACGTATGATTGCCTATGTCATACGTGATTATTTTTTTAACCAAGAAATATCTTTATTAAATTAACAGAATAAACATCTAAATATAATATTCCATTTCTGTAACTGGATTTATTAGAGTTAAGTTTATTTAACTTGATGTGCAACAACTACAGCTCCAACAGATAGATGACAGTTATAGATGCAAAATATTTAAACACAGAAAATAGTGTAGTTATTATCAAATGTAATGTAATTTTGGCCAAATTTCATGTTGGGCTTTATTAAATGTTAAATGCAGTGGAGTCTAAGAAAGATAAAAATGCTATCACACTATATCAAGGTGGAGACAAACTTGTTGGCAATAATTTTCGTATAGTGTTCCTTCTGCTTTGGCAGCCCAAAAGGCTATAATCTGGGCACCTGGTTGGAAGGGGCTGTGGAAAGCCAAGGACTCTAGAATGCTTTTCTTCTCATTTCTTTGCACAGCATGTACATATGATTGAAGGTATGCACACATCAGAGCACCTCTACGTCTGGCAGTTGTAATGCCAGAATGGTTCCCTAGCTTCTGTTAAAGAAGTACTACACAGCTGTAGCTCCCTACACCCTTCTCAGAATGGAGTGCCAACTTTAAAGCACTTTATCCCTCTCATAGCTGTGCGAGACAGACAACCCCAGGGGACACTAAGTCTAAGTATTTCTTTGTTAACTAAAACATCTGCTACATACAGACAGCATATGGTTTTATATTCAGTGTGTGTATATAGTCCTGCATTTCACTTAAATGGTATTAGGTCATCTGTTTAAATCAACTGTATTTTGTCAACTGAACTAAAGGTTGGCAGGTACACAAGATCTTAAACTCCTGGATACGGGAATATTCCATTTCCCCAGGAACTGTGCAATCTCTGACTGAGTACATCTAATTAGCAAGGGGTGTGGGGGGTGCCCTCTGCAAAAAAATTGTTTTGTTGGTTGCATGCCCAGGAACTGTGCAATCTCTGAGTACATCTAATTAGCAAGGGGTGTGGGGGCACGGGGGGTGCCCTCTGCAAAAAAATTGTTTTGTTGGTTGCATGCGGCATGCGGCCAGGACTGTACTCATGCATGCGTATTTCAGTGCTGGCATTTCTGATGTCAACCTTTTGCGTCGATTTTCTTGTTGCTGACATTGCGATGGAACACCACCTCACTAGGTCAACAAACATCTATCCGTTAACTATATAGATATACATATAGATATAAATACATACAGATAAAATCTATATCTGTAACCACAGACACACACATTTTATATATATATATATATATATATATATATATATATATATATATATATATATATATATATATATATACACACACACACACAGACAGTCATGTATATTGCACACTTTTTTTGGTTTAGGAAGACTCTGTCCTAAAGTGTGGCTCATCTCTGACCCCACCACTCCCTATGTTTTCTGAGCCTGGGAATCTTCATACATACAAAACATTTTCACACATTTTTTTTTTCTTTCAGCCTAGCTTTATACCAGCCCTATGGGCATTTTGCTTTCTTGATTTGTTTTTCCTCAAAGACATCCTGGAATAACACGGTTACTAAAGCCTAACTGTGCCTCTGCCCTTAGGATCAGACTTATTTTCAATTCTGACTCCTCCTCTCTTCCATCACAGCATTTCACATAAGAGTATATGCTCACTGCCATCTGTTTTACTATATTAATGTAAAAAAAAAAAATGCAGGATTAGGTGCCTACATTGTTATATACCATTATACCTCGCACCCCTATCAACAACAGTGAATTTGCAACAAATTTGATATGTTAATACCACCAATCACAATAAAGATGGAAACTGCTAATGTACCAGTATTCCAGTCACCATCACTGAATGTGATCCATTTTAAGTGCTTTTGGAGTAAAACTTTCATGTAATTTACATGGCTATTCATATGGAAAATAGAATACACATTTCTTGCTACTTTTATGTCTAACTTAGGTCTGAAAAAGCTCTGACAAGGGTAAAAAACGATCTCGTCTCTAAACTGTGGTTTAAACGAGCAATTCCAGCTTGAATCCAGTTTTCTTATTTTTAATAAGAATTAAAGTAATCTTCAACACAGATCTTACATAAGCTGCAACAGCAATCTATTTTAATAATTTGTATGCCAGTATCAACAGCAGTTGTCCCTGTAGAACAAATTTTCCAGTTTTGTTGCCTTGTTCTTCCTTAAGGAAAGTGTGCACTACCCTTGAGGCTGGAAAAAGTACAGTACAAGTTAAATTTAGCACAACAGTACATGCTTGAATGATCACTTTTGCAGTAGCCTTAACTATATGGCATACATCTGGCAAAGGATACAAGAGCCAGCAGCTTCCAAAGTTTCGGGGCACGACCCATGCACTCACACTGTCAAGCAGCCCGAGCTGAGCTGACTAAAAGACAAGTTTGGGAGCCAAGCCATTCAAAAGCTTTACTGCCTCTGAAGACAACACTCCCATGAGGTTTTCGAGGATTGACGGCTTGTGCTTTCCTTTGCTGGGCAGTAGTTATTACTTTCCTCTTAAGGAAAGTTATTTTAAAGATAGGAGTGTTTTGTTTTTAAACAGACTGTCTTAACATTGGAACATACTTATAAACACAGCCTTCATTTATCCCTGTCAGTTTAAAAGTAGTTTAAAATAATTGAAAATATTCTTTTTTTCTGTGGAGAAATTGTGTTTTTCTTTTGTGCGGCTGACATAGTGTTTTAAAGTGCTTTTCACTGCATCTTTTCTATCAAGAACGTGACTTTTGTGGACTGGTCGTATTCCCTGGGAAAGGGACACCATTTTCAGGTTGTCCACAGAACAGAATACTGGTCCCACGGTCAGTCATGCTTCCAGCCACAAAAAGAAAAAAATTAAGCAGACAGCCTTTCCCATCACAGCAGGCTAGCAATTTGCCTCAGCCACAGGTGGGGGCCTCTGCTGTAGGCATTTGCTGTATCTTAGACCACTCATTTTTTACCCTGGATACCTCTGGTGTAGCACCTACAGTCATTATGGACCGGTGGTTAGCCAAGTTATCTGCAACTGTTAGGGTCCTGTAGCACCTACAGTCATTATGGACCGGTGGTTAGCCAAGTTATCTGCAACTGTTAGGGTCCTGTACCTGGGCAAGGGAGAGAAACTCTTGTTGGTCCTGAGAGAGGAAACAAGGAAGTTTTCCCTGTCGTGTCAGAATGCTGTGCCTATCACTGGGGAAGCAGCTGCCATTTAGCCATTAGTAACATGCTTGGCCTCATTTTTTCCCCATCAAAAAGAAACAGAAAAAACAAGCATGTATCTACTCCTCCACAAATTTCATTGAATAAGAGTGGTTTACTTGTCTATTCAAGCTAATGATCTTTCTTGTAGATTCTGTTAAAAGAAACAGGGGTTCTCCCTTCCCTGAAGAGATTTAAGATTTTGAATTGGAACAGGAGGATGCAGGGATGTATACAGTTTTTTTCCCCTCAGATTTCTGATTCAGACTCAAGAGAAGAGCTCAGTTTCTGATTTTCTTTGTGGGGGTTTCTTTTTCTCTCTCTGAGGCTATTGCTAAAATGAGCCAGTGTTTTCAGTGGGAGAACACTGAAGTTTCTCAGTCCCCTAAGCATACTACGAGTGGTTACACAAGGATTTTCCAGAAGTGCACTACTTTGCATTTGTTTGCACTGAAAATTCAACTGCTACCTTCAGGCCCATCTACTAGACTTTCCAAATGCTTTAATAGACTCTTCTTTCCCAATCCTCCACTGCTGCACCCACATTTGTGTCATAAGCAAAGAAGATGATCCTTTTCTCTGCTTCCAAAATACAGACTCTTCGGTAGAGAGGTTTTGGGAAGATCAGTCACCTTTTTGTTTGATGACCTCTACAATGTTTCCGAAGGAGATATCATCCAGTGATGATCTGGGGGACCATTCTCCATCAAAATCAGTATCCTCCATGACTGACTACATTGGGGAGTCAAATGAGTTTCTTTTTGCACATTCTCTTTCGATGTACCTCCTCTGTGGGGTGCTCAGGGGAGTTGTTGGAACAGAGGGGAAGTTCCTTAATCGAAACTGGGCACTTATTGGAACTGGCTGTCCGTTGGAGTAGGTCTGATGGATTCAGAGCTCAGAGTTAATGAGGGGAAAGGGGCTGGATCCAAGAAAATGAGAAGACAGTTCTCTGGAGAGAGAAAAGGCCCTTTCCACAACCTCAAAGACTGATGGACCTGGGAGGCTTTGACCAGCCTTCTCAGAGCCAAAACACCTAGCAAAGGTTGGTCTTGACCACTCTTGGATCCATGCATCAAGGATGGAACTGAAACCAAGCTGTCCAGGGCCGAGCCTCCGAGGGGAAAGGATGGATCAAACAATATCAGAGTTGATACTGGCCCTTCAGATCAGACATCAACACTTCAACATCAGGACCCATTCTGATTCACGGGTATCAGAGCAGAAATAGTCAGGGATACAGTCGTAGTCCAAGATGCAGTAATATCAGGAGATGCTCCTGATAGAATTGTGGCAGAAGACTGCATTAATAATTGCGGACATCTGAGTGCTCGTAAAATGAACATTCTCTGCATATCAAGAAGAACAGAAGAGTGTACCCCTGCAATCAGAAGGTATTGAGAGGCTGATGTGAGATTCAAGCTGCTGTACCCATTTCTCTTCAGAATTTTTTTTTCTAGAAAGGCAAAACATTTTGGATGCAGAACTGGCAAAGTAGGGGAAAAAAAAGTTTACCTAGCAAAAACTGAGCCAGGAAGGTAAAGGGGATTCTGCTTCTCATGAAGGGGATTCTGCTTCGCATTTGCTTCTCATGAAGGAGATTCTGCTTCTTATTCCACTGACAATAGCACAACCCACAGACAGAACTTATCAATAAAATATTTCCCAGTGTTCCAAGGAAGATGATTACGCACAAACCTATAAATAAAGCAAAGCTCAGGACCAGACTAGGAAAAAAAAACAAAAAAAAAAAAAACAGGAGTATCTTGGACATGAACCAGAGAATGCTGTTGGGTGGTCAAGATGATGAATGCTGACGGCAAGAATAAGAAACTAGGAATAAAACAGACAAAATGTAAAGTGTTATTTCCATAAGATGCAATCTGGAAATGAGAACTTTCTTTTGCAAGAACTGGGGGGGGGGGGTGTGGAAGAAGTAGAAATTGGTGGACTCCAAATGGTATGAGGACTTTTGAAGTATAATCCCCAGTTTGTTATTAATGTTTAGACGTATAATGAAGGAAATGAAGTTGCAACCAACTGAAGTTATTTTCCTCAGTACTGCGAGTAAATAAATTAGTGGAAGTCAAATGCCTGTTACTCTGTAAAGTAAGCAAAGGTACTTTAAATGCAAGTAGTCACGGAGGTTAAACTTCTTAGTTTTTTCCTCAATGACATCCATGCAAGGAAAACAAATTTTAAATATGAAAGTGATGACCAAAAAGTTTCCTGATGGGGAAGTGCTGTTTGGGAGTTTGTACACTTCATGCCGTAGTGCAAAGGTACACTTCAAAACACAGGCAAATCACTTTAAAGGAGGAAAGTACTTTTTTCCTCAACTGCAATTTATCTGGAGTTAATACTGTAACAAAATAAAGGTTAAATTTGAGATCTGGGACTGCTAAGGGGAAAGAAACTGACATGAACTAATCATTTGTGTAGATTACAGTGGTTATACATATATACAGAAATATATACACAAAGCATATAAAATAAAATGATTGGGCCATTCAAATGCTAGAAAACTATGCCGAGACTCTGCAGAAAGTACAGTTGTGTACACTTACCATAAATGCAGATGTTAGAGTGCATTCACTGTTGCACTCATCACATTTGGGTTATCCACTTGCAGATAGCCCTCAGTTGGCCTGATTATCAAAGTCTTGGGGCCTGCGTCAGTTGCTTTCTCATCTTCCATGACGTCAGGTAGTCAGGGGTATAAAGCTTGCAGCCGACATTACATCAGTTTTTCTTGCCTCAGATGTCAGGTGCCCCCATAATGGGAAGCAATTATATACAATGTTACAACTCCAACAAAAGAGCAAATACACCAGAAAGCTTTAAGCATAGTAAACAAGTATAGAGGTATAGTCAATAGAAGTCAGGGGGCTGGAGGGAGGGTAACCAGGGCTGCAACAGTGAATACACTCGAACATCTACATTTATGGTAAGTGTACACAACTGTACTATGTTCTTCTTGTTTCACTGTTGCAGTCATCACATTTGGGTAGATTCCCAAAGCTACGGATGGGAGGAGGTAATTAGATAGCATAAGGACCAGCTATAAGGCCTTGCAAGACTGAAGTGGCAAAGCCAGCTTTGGATTTAGAAAAAATTGGCAAGTGGTAATGCTTGGGGAAGGATGTACAGAACTCCAGATAGCAGTTTCTAGGATGTCCCTGGTAGGGACACCTCTGAGAAAGGCTGTAGAGGTAGATGCAGCCCTGGTTGAATGTGGTCTTATCTCCTGTGGGGTAGGTTTTCCATGGTGCTTATAGCAGAAATTAATGCAATGGCCTATCCACTTAGAAATAGTTTGCTTTGAAATGGCCTTCCCCTCTGCCCCTGCAGCAAATGCAACCAGCAGCTGTTCAGATTTCCTGAGAGGCTTAGTCCTGTGCAAGTAAAATCTAAGTTGTCTGTGCAAATCCAAGGAGTGCAATATTTGTTCCCCTTTGTTCTGTGGATTAGAAAAGGTTGGCAAATGAATGGACTGATTAAGGGCCACACTAGATACCACCTTGGGCATAAAGGAAGGATTGGTCCTGAGGGACACCCTGTACTCATGAAAGATGATGAAAGGCTCCACTGCCATGAGGGCCTATAATTCAGATACCCTTCTTGCTTAAGTGATGGCTTGAAGGAAGGCTGTTTTCCAAGAAAGGAATTTCAACTCTGCATTTGCAGCTGGCTCAGAGAGAGGTAGAGAGAGCTTTTCCAATACAAAGTTAAGGTCCCAGGCTGGAGTAGGGGCTCTCCTGGGTGGTCTTAAGTTTTTGGCCACTCTGAGGAATTGCTTCAGCAGTGGATGAGAGAAGAGGAGTGGCTCTATATTGTAATGTGCTGAAATGGCTGAGGCATGAATTTTGATGGAAGAAAAGGAAAGGTCCTTGTGAAGCATCTCAGTTAAGTATTGAAGATTATGAGGTAAATTGGACACGGCTGTGCCCATCCCCTGGGTTTGGCTCCAAGAACAGAATCTTTTTCCATTTTTCAGCATAGGATTTTCTAGTACTAGGCCTCCTTGCCTCCAGAATGACATCCATCACTTGCTTACTGAGGGATGGTAACGGAGAGATCAGCTAATTAGCCAGGCTGCAAGTTCAGGGTTTGAATTGTTCAGCAAACTCCGACCGACGCCTAAGCGTTCATCGGTTGAAGGAAGCACAGGCTAAACAGGCTGCTACGTCGTGGTCTGGGCCTAAACAAGGTAAGCAGTAAGAGTGGAAATCTTTATGAGGTATTTGTTTCCCACAAGTTAAACAGTTATTCACTTTTTCTGACATCGGCTGAGGCAAGAAAGAGTCCCCAACGGGGTACTTAGCTTTTTAGAAGTCTTCGAAGTAGCATTCGGTAGTAGTAATCTCTGGATCTGACCGACCGGCACTTGCGAACAGCTTCTGCTTCGGGCGCCACGCGGCAAGAAAGACTGAGGAAAATGGCGTCGGCTGATGCCTTTATACCTGAAGACCAGCAGAGATGACGTCGGGTGAAGTGCGACACCAGCCGAGGCCAGACCCAGACTTTGGAATCCGGCCGACCGAAGGGCTGCCTGACGACAGGACAACCCCATTTGTAAGGACTGCAGATGCATCCTTGAAGGACATCGGAGAGATCAGCTAATTAGCCAGGCTGCAAGTTCAGGGTTTGAAGCTGTGGGTGCAGAATCTGGCCCTCCTGCTGGGACAGCAGGGCAGGGGTCTGAGGCAGGTGCCATGGTGCCAATAGTGACACACTGCGCAAGAGGGGGTACACCAGTGTTGGCATGGCCAGTCTGGTGCAATCAGCATTGTCCTTGGTTTGTCCTGTTTGATCTTTAGTAAGACTTTGGAGAGGAGAGGCAGAGGGGGAAAGGCATAAACTGACAGGTTTTTCCTGGTGAAGGACAGGGCATCCACTTTCCAAGCTGGGGAGTCCTTGTGCAGAATTTGTCCAATTGGTAGTTCAGAGGGGAGGCAAATAGGTCTATCTCTGGGCTCCCCCATTTGTTTCTCAACATGTTGAATATCTTTGGTTCCAGTTTCCACTTGTGTTGGTCGATGAGATTCCTGCTTAGGTCGTCTGCCAGTGAATTTAGCTTTCCTGGCAGGAAATGAGCTTGTAGGTACACTTGGTAGCTCAAGGGTGTGTTCCACAGAGCCATGGCTAGTCTGCAGAGTGTATGAGTGGGATCCCCCCAGCTTGTTTATGTACCACATAACAGTGGTGTTGTCCATCTTTACCAATAATTGTCCTGGAAGAATGTGGTCCGTCTTTACCAATAATTGTCCGGAAGAATGTGGTCCTTGAAGGCTGTCTGAGCATTCTGTACAATTAACATTTCTTTTTTATTGATATGCAGGTGCATTTGACTTTGATTCCATTTGGCCTGAATGCACTGCCCTGCCAAGTGAGCCCCCCATGCATAGTCTGATGTGTCCGTTAGGGTTTGGGCGGCAGGGGGTAGAGTGAATGGCAGTCCCTTGTTTTGGTGGCAGGCCTCTGCCCACCAAAGGAACTTTATCTTTAGACAAGGTATGATAGGAATCATCGATTCTAGATCCTGAGAATATTGACACCATAGGCTTTTTAGATACCACTGTAGTTTCCTCACATGCAGTCTTGCATATGGAATTAGTAGAATGCAAGAGGCCATGAACCCCAGGGCTTGCAGTATTTTCCTTGCAGATAGTTGGGTCTTTGTGTCCAGTAGTTTGAAGCAGGCTGTCAAATGAACTTGTTTCTCTGGCGTGAGGTAGGCCATCTGGAAAGATGCATTCAAATTTGCTCCCAGGAATACAATTTGTTGGCAGGGTACAAGATGCGATTTCTTTTCATTTATGGTGTACCCCAGAGAAGTTAGTAATTTCTTTACAAATGCCAGATGATTTAATAGTATTGTCCTGGCTTTCTGCCTGAATTAGACAATCGTCCATGTAAGGGTATATTTGAATATTTCTTTCCAGTCATTGCATTTTGCAGGCAGCTAGGCACTTTGTGAATACCCTGGGTGCAGTAGATAAGCCAAAGGGCAGTGCAGAGAAGTGATGGTGCATGTAGCCTGCTCTGAAGCATAGGTATCTTCTGCAAGATTCCCTTATTGGGATGTGCAGGTAGGCTTCCTTTAAATCCAGTGTTGCCAATTAGGCATTTTTGCCTAGCATGGGAAGCAGCTGATGAAGAGAGTTAGCATCTTGAATTTTGGGATTACCAAAAAGGTGTTTAGGATAGACTGGTCCAGGATAGGACGCCAGGAATTGTCTTTTCTGAGTACCAGGAAAAGTCTCGAGTAGAAACCTTGCCCCCATTCTTCTTCTGGGACAGGTTGAATAGCCCTGATGCTTAGAAGAGAGAGAACTTGCTTTTGAGCCTCTGCCCACTGATTTGGAGGTAGGTCTGGCCAACCGTTTGGGGTTGGTAAGGAGTGGAAGTGGAATCTGCATCCTTGGGAAACTACATTTAAAACCCATTTGTCCTGGGTAATGAGTTCCCAATTTTTTTGCATGCAGGGCGATCTTTCCACCTAAAGGAACAGTCAGTTGAGCAGGGCTTCGAAGGTTTAAAGTTAAGTCATTGAGATAGTTTACCATAGGGAGGAGTCTTACTACTCCCTGCTTTGGAAGTGGGAGCCCCCACTGCTTAGGCCTGCGAGTACCTTAGGACTGAAGCCTGGGTGTTCTGCTGGTTCTGGGTTTGGACTGAAGGCCTGGAAGAGGCAGGAAAGGACCAATTCTTAGAGGGCCAATGCCTACTAAATCTGGGAGGCTGTACTTGCAGGAAATCTTTAACAGTTTGCATAGATTTAGCTTTTTCCTCCATCTTTTTAAGTACTTCTTCTGCTTTGTTGCCAAACAGGCGGTCTTGGTTTAAGGGAGCATCCAGTAATTTAGCTTTAACATGATCTGGCAAAGATTGCTCCTTAAGCCAAGCATGCCTTCTAAGTACAGACCCAGTGACAGCAGCCTTGCATGACGCCTCTAATGAATCAAAAACACATTGCAAAGTATGTTTTCCAACTTGTTCAGCAGAATGCATTAAATCCTGTAATTCTTTAATTTCAGCACAGTCAGGAATCAACATCATTTTCTGTTTAAGCAATCCAATAATATGCTGCTGATACTTTAACATATGAAACTGACAGTTTAAGTCCCTAATGGTCAAGGTTACCCCATCTATTCAGCGCCCTGGCATCTCTTTCAGAGGGTGTAGGGTTTTTGGCAGTAGTAGCCTTAATGCCCTTGGGTCCCTGTGAAATGGTCTCAGGATCCGCTGGTCTCAGGATCCGCTGTAGGATTTTTAAAGAGGAACTTCGGTATTACAGGGTACCAGACTCTCACATCAGGTTTTCTGGGAGCAGGAGGTAAAGTGTCAGGGGCCAGGCTAGATTCCGAGAAGGCATCATCTACAAAGTCCAGTACAGGAGGGATAGCTAAAGGCCTGTGTTGAGGCAGGAGTAAGAATTCCCTAAGCCTCTTTTTGAGTCAGAGTAATCCTGACTTTCCCAGTGGAAATGCTCCCCAAGAGTATGCAAGGTTTCACCAAAAGAGAAATCCTCTGGAGGGGAAGCAGAGGGAATGGAGTCCTCTGCATCAGAATCCTCATAGGTAGATAAGGGCAAATCCTGGTCATCAGAGAAAACAGAAATTTCAGAATCTTGCTCAGAAAAATCAGAAGGGAAATCAGTCCTAGATTTCTTAGACAGAGAAGGATGGCTTCCCCTGATTAGAGTAAGGTCGTCAGCCATTCTTATCATTTGTTTTTTAGGCATAGGGGCCTGAAAATGTGGTCTGGGTGCTGTTTTTTTGGGCATGGATCTAGTTTTAGGCCTTAAAGAAGAAGATGGTATTGGTTTAATATGTAAGTAAGTAGGCCTGAATACAACCTCAGAAGCCAGTGCCTGCACAGCGGCTCGGGACCCATCCAAGGTAGAGACATCCACAGGTTCCACAGTCGAAGAAGCATCTCAGTAGAGGTCTGCGAATCTGAAGTAGCAGGTATCAGAGGCTGCAAAAGCGCTTCACTGAGTACTGGCGACCTGGCGACTAGCTTAGGAGAAGCGTCGTCAGCAACTTTGGACCTACGTGGTCTGTCTCTGTCTTTATCTTTGCGTTTTTTCAGAATGTTGGTAGTCAGGTGGCTTACCAAAGCCATTTCTGGATAATTGAACTGAGTACCAAAATATTTAGATGTGAAAATGAACCGATGACAAATAGTACGAGGTTTGAATAAGGCACAAAACTGACAATGAGGTACGTTGTGGTCTGGGCCTAAGCAAGGAATGCAGTACGAATGAAAATGTTTATGAGGTATTTGCTTTCCACAAGAAATACAATTGTTAACTTTTACTGACATCGGTTTAGAGCAAGAAAAAGAATCCCCAATGGGGTACTTAGCTTAGTTGAAGACTTCGGATCTGAAACTCGAAAATGAAAATTTCAGGAGTCAGCCGACCGGCACTTGTGTACTGCTTCTGCTTTGGGCACCGCATGGCAAGAAAGACTGATGTAATGGCGTCGGCTGCATGCTTTATACCCCTGACATCATGGAAGATGAGCAAACCAAAAAGACACGCAAGATAGATCCAGTGCAAGGCTCAAACCAAATGTCAAAACGCACAAAACGAGCCAGCACAAAGGTTAAGGCAAGCAGAAAACTACTTTTATTATGGCATATTAGAAGAACAAAGAAACTGCAAACCGGTTTCGGCCAATGTAATGGCCTTCTTCAGTGCAGAAAGAAGAAGTTAGAATGATACATACTAGTGTTCCTTATATACTAAGGAATTTAAAGGAATATAACAGAGGTCGACTCCACAAAACCATCCAGGAGGTCAGACATATGCTCTCAATTATTAACATACAAACATGAACAAGAGCCGTCTACCTATTCCCAAGCACAACCTATTAGATTTACAGTTACTTATGGCAATAATATGGCAATAATACCCCTTCATTCAGAAATATTGTTAATAATCATTGGGGTATTTTGAGAGCACATGAGTTTTTATCTGACATATTACCTCAGACATGTTCTTTTTCATACCGTAGGGGTAGGACGTTGAATTCACACTTTACATATTACAAAAAATTTCACTCTACAACCACCACACAATTGACATTGTTTGGGGATCCACTCATTGGTTCTTTTCCCTGCGGTCACTGCAGTGCATGCAGGTATATGACTAAAATGAAGGAATTTTCAAGTGCCAACACTCCACGAATTTTTAACATTAGGATTTTTGGTAATTGTAGTTCTGATTGGGTGGTATATTTGGCCACCTGTACATGTACTTCATTTTATGTTGGCCAAACCTCCCGCCCACTAAGATTTTGCATTAGTGAGCATCTCAGTGCTATAAGAACTAAAAAATTAACCAATGCCTTATATAAGCATACTTTGATTCACCAAACTGCCCAATTTCAATTTACCATCATTGATAAGATTCAGCTGCCGAGGATGACCAAGGCAGGCTGGCATGAAAAGCTCAATAACATGGAAGCATTATGGATCACAAAATTGGGTGCTTTGTTCAAACCTGGGCTAAATGAATGTGGATAAAGCAGTATGCTGATATTATATATTTATACATATATATGTATTGCTGTATTTCAGGGTTTGAAATGAGCTTATTTTCCCAATTTCACTGGGGATTAAATGTGATCGATATCAATGTAATATTACATATTTTGTTATAGTCTTTATTTAGATTTTTGTCACTATTTTCTGTTTTTATGAATTGTTTATATAAATTTTTTTTGGGTTACATATCCCTTTAAATTCCTTAGTATATAAGGAACACTAGTATGTATCATTTTAACTTCTTCTTTCTGCACTGAAGAAGGCCATTACATTGGCCGAAACCGGTTTGCAGTTTCTTTGTTCTTCTAATATGCCACAATAAAAGTAGTTTTCTGCTTGCCTTAACCTTTGTGCTGGCTCAATTTTGTGCGTTTTGACATCATGGAAGATGAGACAGCAACCGACGCAGGACCCAAGACTTTATCAGGCCGACTGAGTGCTACCTGCAAGCAGATAACCCAAATGTGATGACTGCAACATTGAAACACGAAGAACATCCATTAGGTAGTCTTTTTTTTTTTTTTTTTTTTTTACCCACCATCAGAGCTTTGTAGTTACAAATGAACTGTCTGCAAGCATAGCAAATCAATTAAGAAATGACAACTGCAAACTTTGAGACATCTGTACGGAGAAAACACTAGAACTAGTACTTGGAAAAGAACCGATAAGCTGTTCAGTGAAAAAAAATGAAGTCTGATATACTGAGAAATACAAATAAGCAGACACACTCCTAATAATTTCAAAACACAAAATCTATTGATTTAATTACAGCCAAGTGACTCTTTCTAAAATCTAAACATCAGTTAACAAGAGTAAGAAAGTTGTTTATCAGATCTGGAAGGGAAGGCAACATAAGAAAGGATGGTATGGATGCAGGAGGGACCACAAGCTCAAACATGAGTTTTCAAGGAGATAAAGCTTTACAATGGGTGAAGTTTGTGGATGCAGCTACATCTCTGTATATATGGACAAATGTCCTAAATATACATCTGATGTTCTTCATCTTTTTTTTCCATTCATCATGGATGGGTTCGGTTTAGAGCCCTCGAAACAGAGTCGGCCTTTTTACCAAGCTCGGGCCAGCCCAAAAACTCTCAAGCTAAATTTCTACCCAGAATACCCTGCTCTCTGTCACCTCAGATTTCGTTTGCCGTTTGATATTTGTGTGGAAAATTTTTTATATCTTCATTTCTTATTAAGCGAATAGTATTTCTAGTGTGTTTTTCTTCTGTCAGACCTTGTTTTTTTCCTCTCTACTCTACTCATTGTTACCGTTGGTAAACTTCAAGTACCATTGTTTGTACCACCTTTCCTCCCTTACCCTTGTGGTATTCCTTCAGTACCATAGCTGGTATTTTCTTTACTGTCTAGCCTGTTAGCTTTGGTTTTTAGTACAGTGTTTATGTTTTCTATCCTACACATCACTGTACTGATACAATTGTGACTTCTTTGAATGGTGTTTGACTTATTTGTTCTAACTGGTTATCCTGTTGGCCTGTGGTGTCTCGCTATCAAGATGTCGGATAAGCATTGTACTTCATGTAATGGCAAGTTACCGAATAGTGATTCTCATGAGGATTGTGTATACGGTTTTGTTTGAGAGTTCCCCACCTTTCAGTGCAGCCTCCTGGTGACATTTGTAAGAGTTTGTCAACTCACTCTTAATGAGCGAAAAAATAAACGGATACTGAAAGAGTTACTTTAAGTCTCCCTTTTCAGAAGCCATTTCTGTGATGGAGGTCTCAACCCCTCCTACTAAAGACAAAAAAAAAAAAAAAAGAGGTTCCACTCGGTTCCCTCCTCACCATCAGTTGATCAGGGTAAGCCTGTCAAATCAAAGGTTCCAAAGCTGTCTTCAGAGCATAAATCTGCCTCTACGGCGCCATCTTCCTCGGCTCAGAGCATCTCGAAACATTTGATACCGGCACCAGTTTCAGCACTGGTCCTGCCTCTGGCACAGATTATAGACCTCACTACGCCTACTTCGACT
Organism: Protopterus annectens; assembly: GCF_019279795.1. NCBI lineage: Eukaryota > Metazoa > Chordata > Ceratodontiformes > Protopteridae > Protopterus > Protopterus annectens. Next base: position 859,829,162 of record NC_056739.1, read on the forward strand.
TCGGCACCTGTGGCCACTTCGACTAAGGGCTCACCTTCCATTACTTCGTCAGTTACGATTTTGGAACAGACAGTTTCAGCTCCGAACGCCACTTCGGCACTGAGCGTGGTACCGACTACACTGGATTTGTCCCCTTTACTCCCAGTCTCAAAACTAGAGACTTCGGTGCTGGCAGACCTTGCACCATGGACCTGATACCCCCCTTCCGTAGATCTGTTTCTGGGTCAGGTGTATAGCCCACTCATTGAACGTCCTCTCTGTCCAGAGTATCCACTAGATCCACCAGGAGCATGTCGAAACATGATGTGGTGCGTCTTGTGGACCAGCTGTTAGCCAGGGGGATACCCACACTTTCCAAGACCCATCCACCTGCAGGAGTTGGGTTGGTTTCTCCACAGACTCCATCTTATACTCCTCCTTCGACCATTTCAGTTCCAAAGCCTTCTGCTCAGACATCCTTCTCGGAACCCATCACCTCGGCGCCTACAGTGCATCTCACTCCGGCTCAGAGTTTGTCCCTTTGGTCCCTGCAGAACTGGTCCTTCCTCAATCTGGGGATTGGAGGATGGGCACTTCGGTCCAGGGCACAGAGCTGTCTTTCTCCTCTGTTCCATCCTCGGTGCCGATAGCCACATCTGCACCAATCCTTCTTTAGGTTCCATCCATGGGGGTGGGTTCGGAGCGGGGTATGACCCCAGTCACGAGGTTGTGTTTCTCTGTTCCGGGCTCCCATCCCTCTTTGGATGGACCTGCCTTCTGCGAGATGGAGAGGCTCTCGCTTCTGGAAGCACTCCTGTGATGCTGGAACCCCATTTTTCATCCCCTGAGCTACAGCTGCCACAGACCACCTCCCCACCACACCGGGCAGAAAAGCCGCAGGACACCCCTGTTCAGAGTACCTGCTCTTCTGAGTCCTCCTCAGAGACCCCCACTGAGGAGCCCCTTGAAAGAGGATGTAAAAGAGGAAGCACATGGACTCACCGAGGAGTCCTTAACAGAAGACACGGATTACGATGATGGTAAAGGGTCGCCTCAATCACCTCCTGATGAAAATCAGAGAGGTGACTGGAAGCCCTCCAACCCTTCGTCTGAGGAATCAGTGTTCCTGCAGGCTTTTCGCGCCTGGCCTTCTACCACTTGGGTGACCTGCCTGCCAACGAGCTTATCCAGCTCATCGTGCAGTACGCTTGGAAGAACTCCCATTCCATTGAGGCAATCCCTCTGAGACCAGACAATTCTTTCCCCTGAGACAGACTGGTAAAAATAAAACAATTTCCCAAATGAATAAGGACCAAAGGCAAACAGGTAAACTTCCAAACAAACTTTTTAATTAGCAGATCACGCGTAAAGTAAGCGCCTTCATCTTGCTTCAATAAGCAAGACTTCTTCAGACAAATTGACATGTTCCACCCAAGTATTTAAATACCTCCCAAATCACATGGTGAACAAATTACCTTGTTGATTAATCTCATAGCACATTACATAACCAGACTTAAGAAACATAAACAGTTAACTTCCATATTTTTTTATTTTTTATAAATTATATATATTTTTTATAAAGTATATATTGAATGATGCTTGTTCCTCAGCTTGTGTACTAAAGCTAAGAAGTTTACAAAGGTAGTACTGTTTTATATGGGCATATACGTTAGGTTTTATAGGTGCATATTTATCTGACGTTAGTGTCAACTTTTTAATAGGGTTGTATTATATATACACAAATATAATTTTTATTGTATGCATATTTTTTTATTATTGTATGTGTATTGTATTTTACTGTGTATTTATTATATATCCATCATTGAAGGTTTATCGTGCATAAACTGGAGATTTTAACCTGGTCTAACATAAGAGTTTGATATTTGTGACCCCTGGATCTTTAATGTTCAGTGGAGCATCCTGATGAAGTCTGGCATGGGGAACCAATGAGATGGATGTCACCATAAAAAAAAATAACTACAGTCCTGAAACACAGAAAAGCCAATATTCTTTTGCTGTTCAAAATAAGGAAGATAGTGGATTACAAAGACTGTATCCCTCTCCCCTGGCAGACCTGCTGTACAACCTATATTTAAGCTCCATCAGATTCAGATGAATGCGAGTAGCTGGTAGAGTATAAATTATTGCTCTGCAAGGTTTAACACATCAGGAAAATGGAATCCTTTGATCAAAGACTCCATTGCTACAATCAGAGCCAGAATCACAAAAAAACAGCTGTTTAGATGTAGGAAACTCTTGGCTCATTGCAATGTACTACAGACCATCAATCAGTGAACACCCCTGGAGCTGAGTGAAGTCCAAATGGAAGCATCTTGAGCTAGTAATGACTGGCTTCTAATCAGGATCAGAGATAACCTGCACATCACATCACAGGAGAGTCCAGGAAGCAAAGTATTTAGGAGGTCCAAATTCAAATCCATGCTCCTTCTGACAGATAAGAAAGGAAAGACTGGCTGCTCTATGACCATGTGATATGTTTCCTTGGTAATAAAGGTCTACAGACCACTTAGCTGTGCAACTGGTCTTAGGTCCTGACCTCCCTTCTTGTGGAGATTTTCTGACAGGGTGGAATGTTGGGCCCCGAGTGTCTCCAAATTCAGACAATAAGGAAAGACTATAGGGCTGATGCTACCTGTTAGTGGGCTCTCTCTCTTTCTAATGACTGCCAAGCACCCTTCCCTTCAGGTTCACAGCCACTGTAAAAACTACCCTGGTTACTGGCTTTTCTCCTACATAGTTTTTTTTTTGCTACATGCCACACCTAAATATCACCCAGTGCTACCACCTCTACCATTCTGAAAAGGAGTTTTGAGGTGGTGGAATTTTCACACCAACAGCACAGTAGCTCTTAGCTTTTCTTCCCCATAGCCTCAAGTGACCTTGACAGTAGGTATCTATAAGGTTTGCCTTTGTTTCCTCAACAAACGTTTTTAAGATGTAGCCATCTGTGTTAATGTACCACAATACTGGACAGCTTAGACCAAAATCTGTGTTTTCCAGCAAGTGCAACAGAAGGCTTCTCATGATCAAAACAAATGTTGACTAGAAACAAAAAAAGTTATAGTTGCTATTGCGACGGCCCTCCACCTTTGGGCCAGTAATCAAGGAGCCTCAATCCTCACCACTGGGGGACATTCACTGACAGGATAACAGGAATACACAAAGTATCTCCAGATGCAGCTCTCTGCATTAAGCACAATTTCCCTTAAGAACACAGAGAACACAGTCAGTCTGGGGATGCTTTCTCTCTCTCTCTCTTTTTCCAGATCCCCAATAAGACTCCCCGCTGGCAAAGCTATAGAGTTGAGATCTCAGCTGAGTGTCCAAGGCAAGAGCTCCAGCATCCTCTCTGTCCAACCAGTGCTTCATGTCCCTGCCCAAGTAGCTAACACACACTCTTGGAGGTTTGAGACGTGTGTGCGCGCGCGCGCACACACACACACACACACACACACACACACACACACACACACACACACACACACACACACACACACACACACACACACACACAAAGGAAAGGCTGGTACAGGTTTACTAGCTATGCCCTCTTTTTCCCAGAATATAAGGTAGTTATGACTGCCACCAGACACTCCTGCCAGCTAACATAAGGTTCTTCCAAGGGTACCAAATATACAGAGTGAAATTAATATTAATACAAATCATAGTTTGACCAAGAGCAAGGCTATTAGGAGTGCCCCACACAGTGTCACCAAATAAATAAGCAAATACACTCAAAACTTAAATATCTCTATGAAGATCAGCCGCAATGAAAGGTTTAAATATACTATTAAGTACAAGAAAATACTAAGTATATATTCACAGTGACAGAGTTTAAATCAAATGAAATACTTAAAATAACAATGAAGGACAGGCTCAGACAAATAAAGAAAAACAATATCTAAACTAAGCTTCACTATATTCCTGACTGAATCTAAGAGAATCACTATTCCCTACTTACCTAACAGAGCAAGGCAGATGATGTGGTGAATGGTCCTTCTTGACAGAGCAAGGCAGATGATGTGGTGAATGGTCCTTCTTGCTGTCAGGCCCAAGACAGAATATAGAATGCTCAGTCTCACTGAGAGACTTCTCAGAATAATATCTAAAATATTACTTCTGGGATAGCTTGCAGATTGACATCACTTCTGGTCATCTAACTTCTAGTTCCCATGCAAACCCCATTGCTGGAAGCTGGCAGGATTTAGCACCTACCTGTAAAAATACACACACAAGGGATTTTGCTCAGATCTGTGGAAGGTCATAAACTAGTCATAAAACAATTTCAAACCTCCAGGTTTCTAGAGTAGTAATTAGTTCGCCCCCAAAGACAATACAGAAAGCTTCCTAGTACAGATTTTGCATCTCTGGCTGCACTGAAACCTGTAAGAAAGCACCTTTATGGCCTAGCCTGTAAAGTGATTTAATTTAAGATATATTTTAAAGTTTGGTGGACTGAGGTTAACCTTCCAGTTGCCTCTGTTAAAACCTATACATTTAGACAGTTACAATAGTGCATGTACATTTCTGTTCCTTATAGATACATTTCAAACACACACACTTTACAAATACCTTTTCAACGCAAACATCTGTACAAATCAGTTTGATATACACGACATACAGTTCTAATACATTTGTAACACAAGTATCTTGTATAAATCAGTTTGATATTCACAAATGGCATATAATTACTTACAAAATTCCAGTTAACTGTGCTGGCAGTACCTCCTATCATTACAATTACAATGACATATCTGGAACAGTAGTTCCATCTTCCTTCTTCATTTGCTCCAGGGCTAAGATTAGCAAGACTTATCTTCGCAATACAAACTTTTGCAGGCTACGTGGTCCATCCCTTCTGGTGGGAAACTGCAATAAACAGAAATCTAGACACAAAATGTAAAATACTCCGTCACCAGTTACTAGCCAAGTCAGCTGGTTTAGGACTGGGGTAATATTCTAATTAAAATTAACTACTAATGCAGATCTATCATTTCAGAACGTGCATAACTTTCATATCTGGGACTCTATTTCCATCCTCATTACCTCTCAGACTACCAAGATAAATCTCTTGGGTGGATCCTCATGAAACTACAGACCCATAAGTCTCACTAGTCTTGTATATCATGGAGATGATCAATAGAGACATAGTAAACTTCCAGACATTGGACCCAACCCAGTTTGGTTTCATCAAGGGCAGATCATGCCTACTCAACCTGGTGGACTTCGAGAAGGTCACCAAAGCAACGGATGAGAGCAAAGTCGTTCACACAGCCTACCTTGACCTGGCCAAGGCATTTGACAATACCCCACTCAGGTATAGGCTGACAAACTCATGAGGTTAGGTACAAACCTGTATGTCACCTGGTAGTTAGCCAACTAGCTCACAGACAGAACCCAGGAAGTTAGAATTGGGGAGTCCACCTCTACAAAGAGAGGCCAGTCAAAAGTGGAGTCCCTCAGGGATCAATTCTTGGACTGCACCTTTTTGGCATTTACTTCTCAGAAGTCAAGGCCAGTCAGTGGTTTCTAGGCTGACTAAATTTGCAGATGATTGCAAATTAGGAGCAGTCATTGAATCTCATACTGACACAAATGTTCTCCAGGAGGGGCTGACACGCACAAACAACTGGTGTCAGAGCCATGGACTAAAACTACATGCCAAGAAATGCATAATAGTATCCTTTGAGAAGTCATCCATCCCTGGTAACTATCATATTAACAACACACCCCCTCAAGTTGACTCAGTAGTCAGGGACTTACGGACACACAGATAGTAATCTAGCCTTTGATCATCACGCGTCTACAGTGGTGAGGAAATCATTCTACGTTGTGCAACTTCTAAACAAAGGTATGGCATCCAAGTCCATGGAAGTCATTGTTCCACCGTATTCAGCATTCATAAGACCTATCATTGAGTACAATGCCCCCTTTGGTATGTACCTAACCAAGCATATCCAACAAGTGGAACATCCACAGAAATTCCATAATAAAAGAATACAGGGCCCAAGTAATATGTCCTATGCAGACCGCCTCAAGGCCCTATCCCTGTATTCAGTCTCCTACAGTCTTTTGAGGGGACATCTATGCCGGGCATACATGGGATTGTCAGACCCCACTCTGAAGGACCTCCTGCATAGCCACAAAACAAACAGCACCAGAATTACCCATTCTAAAGACTTAAACCTTGCCTGTGATATAAAATCGGACCTGCTGGAGAGATATGTATGCATCCCAGAGACTACCCAGTCTAAGGAACAGGCTTCCCAATCCATGTGAAGCAGAGTTCCTCTCTAACCCAGTTCAACTGCAAGTTGGACAATTGGATGGGAAACCAGAAATTCATCCCTGGTTTGGCACCATTGTCTCTAACTGGACAGAGGTAACCTATAAACGGTTCATCTCCCAGACCCATGCTTACAATTATCAAGGGTATCAGAACTTTTCAGAGATTTGAGATGTATGGTTAGGCTTAAAAAGGCCCTTGTGGTCATTAGCTTAGTAAACGCCTATGAAAGAATACTTCAAATAACATAGGCATCAAAGGAAGATCTTGACCTATTGAACCAATCCAACTTGTATAGTCTTGCAAAAGTGTTCAGTAAGCCCACAAAGCCACTGCACAATCATCATCCAAAGATGCATTTCTGAAGGCTTGAGATACAGCAATGGCCCTGAGGTCAGAGTAACAATATGTGTTTTTGACAGATAAATCTAATCTAATTTCATGCCCATATGGATGCAGTCAACTGAAACTGTGCGAATCCTGTCAGGTGGCAAAATACTGGAAAAGCCACAGGGTCTGCTTTAATACAATGGACTGCGTGGACACCAAATGGGTATTTTACAGTGTTTGCCATTATTCCTAAGGCATGGAACAGTGACAGAGCAAACTTTCTCATATCTATTAAGCTATTTCAGAGGAACCACCAGGAACTAGCCATCTGGGGTGAGGAAGACCCAGATTCCCTGTAGTTTCAGATGCACCACCACTAGGTGATGAAAGGATTGGCCAGAACCAACATTTTCATGTTTTACATTTATGTTGGGGGGGGGGGGGTTGTCCTTTTTTTTTTTACCAAATTGTTACACCTTGAAACCATCTGAGCATGCCACCAGGGTGCGACTAATGCATCTGTTGAGACACACTGACGAGGAGGTAGAATTTGAAAAAGGATTTCCTCTGTTCAGGTTTGAGTGATCCACCAAAGCAGTTCTTTCTTCGTGAAAAGTAAGAGGAATGGAGGAAAGACAGAATGGCAGTGTTAAATCCATATGGACTTGTACTACCACTGATTTTCCTCATATGCATTACAGCAAAAAGAAAGCATCAAATACTGGATGCCACGTACCAGGAAAGAAAAGTGACATCCAGTATTTGAGGTTTTCTTTTTGCTGTAATGCATATGAGGGAAAAGACTGCGGTGGTGGTGCTGCAGTAGCATTGTCGCCTCACAGTTAGACGTTGCCGTTCGATTCTCAGAGCGTCTTCTGTGTGGCGACATGTGTGAATGGGCGTTCCTTTGTTGAAGGTTGTGCGTTAGGCCCAGCAAGCCAGCATGTAAAAATCTACTGCCAATCATTAGCGGACTGGAGTTCCGCTGTGGCGACCCCTAACCGGGAAAAGCCAAGACACAACAACGTACCAGGAAAGAAAAGCCATCACCACAAAGGATTTGAGCAGACAACCTAGAAACATCAGAGAACAGGAAGGAAGGGTCAACCTTAATTTCAGGGAGAATCCCAGATTCTGAAGAAAACCAATTGTGAGTTGCAAGTCCTGAAGAATTTTGTGATAAGTGGCTTAAATTACAAAGACTGACAAAATTTGCAAGGTTGAGGTGGAGGTGGAGAGATGGTACTGTATACAGAACATGGAAGGTTTGTCGTGGAAGGACTCTAAGTTTCCTTGAAATCAATTTTAGGCTTGTCCGGACCATTTTTTTTTTTTTCTTGCACTTTTGTTATTTAGCTCTCGGACAGAAAGGGCCTGACTTGGAAAATAACATCTCTGAAATTCTGGAACAGGGGAAAGAAAAAAGCTGTTTAAGCCCCTGCATAATTTTGCCCCTTTCTTCAAAATTTGAATATTTCGAATTAAGGGGCTCCAAAAAGTAAGTCTGATCTAAACATACATCCAAAAGCTTTGCTTTTACATTATGTGAGAGGCTGTACTCTTAACCAGAAATATCTTCTTATCACTGACCCAGAGGCAGCAGCCTTGGAAGGATCTGCCACATCACAGGAACACCTAACAGAAATGGTGAATTACTTGAGAAACACCAGCAAAAATAAAAGTTATGTACTTATCATAACCATGCATCCGTATTGTCTGGTTTTGTCTTTCCTCAACTGATGGGTCTCTGATCAGACTTCAGCAATTAGACTATCTCCGTAGCTCGAGCTCCTCTCCTTACCCATGATCCTCTCTTCTGAAACACCTCAGATTTAGTTTATCCTCTAGTCAGCCTACCAATTTACACAAAAAAGGATAACCAGTAGTCAGCATATTCCAAACTAAACTGTATTACAGTAATTGTGTCAAGAACAACAGGAAGAAAAAAGACTGGAGCTCATTCAGCAAGGCTGGCAGGAACTTAAATGAAAGGAATGTGTACAGTAGAAAGGGGAGATGCGTAGTTGTGATAAGTACATAACTTTTCTATCAGATGTTGTCTTTCTTTGGTCTTTTCTTCAACCGATGGTCCAGAGTCCCTAGCTAGAGTAACCCTGGGTAGTCCTCAAGAAATGATATTCCAAAGTACAGCAGAAAATGTTCCCCTGTTCCTAGATAAAGTGTCCAATTTGTAACGACTTGTAAAAGGTATGAGCACTAGACCATGTAGCTGCTGCACAAATGTCATCTGTGGAATCTCTGGACCAAAAAACAGAAGATGGTTTATGTAATGTCAACCCTTTATTCTTATAGACCAAGGGAATTCAATCAGCGAGCCATCTAGCTAAAGTTACTTCTGATACTGCGCTGCCCAATTTTACCTTGGAAGAGAGACAAACAATTGGTCTGATTTTTTTTTAATTTTTAGTTCTATGAAGACTTAACAGAAGAAATCTGTCAGGGGCACACTTTTTGTGTGAATCCACCAGGCTGTGTGTTATCTGCAAATATTTGTAATTCGAATAGGTTCAGTCAGAGGGTGACATCCTGTTGACTATTGTATCACAGAAGGGTCCACTTTAAGTACCCTCACGTAAAACTTTGTTAAAGGCACCAGAACTATCGAAGATGCCATCTCTCCGAGAAGCTGTAAGACTGTCCTGGCTGGGGAGAGAGTGGGAGAATGAAAGAATGAGACAGAACAAGGGAACAAGAGAAAGACAGACAACACAAGAGCATGTGTGATGCTTGGCTCTGTAGACTGCTGAACCTTTTATGTAGAAAGCTTGGATCATATCCAGATGAGCAACAATAAATGTTAGGGCTTCAGTGGACAACAACAGAGACTTGTTATAGTTCAATGTGATTACTTGCTCCAACTATGTCTTTAACTAGGAATCAGTAGAGGCTCGGTGGAAGCAGAAAGGAGCCCATCATTGTTAGCTGCGACCACTACCATGCACTTGTTGAACACCCTGGGGACTGTGGTGAGACCAAAGGGCAGGGCAATGAACTGACAGTGACTGGCTCCCTGCTGGAAGCATACATATCTCCTGGAGCACTTGCGTATTTTGATATGATGGTATGCATCCTGAAGATCTATACAGCACATCCAATTCTCCATTCACAAACGGTGGCAGAATGGTCTGAACCATGGTCACCTGCAACTTCAAAGTGTTTGACAAACTGATTCAGACTGCCAAGTTCCAAAAAATGGTCTTGGATCCCTGTCTTCATTGTACTAAAAAGAATCTTAAATAGGTTCCGAATCCTTCTTGGTCCTGGGGGGGGGGGGGGGGGTGGCACTTAGATGACTTTTCCAGTAGCTGTTCTATTTCTACCTCTGCTGCTTTCCTCTGACTGGCTGGAACGATGGAAATTATTTTGGTCTGTTGGGGAGGTAGGAGGAAAAATGGTAGGTAATAACCTCTATATATTACTCTGTGCACCCAAGTGTTTTTGGTAATAGCTCTCCAAGCTTCTTGGTTGAGAGATAAGTGCCCCCTGACTGCTTCCAGAGTATAGCAGTCAGGCAACCCTTCAGGGGCACTGAAGCCCTGATGCTGTGCGGCTCTTTTGTCACTGGGATGATATCGTCCAATAGAGTTCCCCCTCTGTTACGGGGGGGGGGGGATCTGTCTCTGGAGAAATCCTGGGAAGACCTTGCGTAAAGCAGAACTCCATCTTTCTGCCACCACTCTGGTTTTGGGAAAAAAGTCCTTTGAGAAGTACAAAAAAAAAAAAAAAAAAAAGGTATTTCTATGGCAGACAATGTCTTCCCATCATGTTCATTCCTGGAGAGATTTTCCTTCACTTAGGGTCAAACAAGGTGGATCCAAAGGAAGTATTGATGAATGATGTCTTGAAAGGCTCTGGCAAAATCACAAAGGCACATTCTGGCATACCTTCTTACAGCAGTTCCTGAACCTATGGCTCTCAAAGTTCCCTCTGTCAGGCATGAGAATTCAGCCTCATGGAAGCATTTGACAGGGACTGTAGAGTGGCTAGCTGCAAATAAACAGTCTTTGTCCTCTGCAGACATGGACCTTGAGAGTGTAATGGAAAAGTCCTTCTTCAATTCCCTCTGAAGTCTTGTAATGTGTGCCAAGTAGTTCAGCGACCTGAGCATGAAGGTTACGGAGGCATAAAAATGCTTCCTAAATCTGTCCAGCACCCTGGACTTTGTTCAGGGCATGGACAGAAAAACTCTGTTCAGTCAGCTCTCTCAGTGGCCACTGCTACCATATCATCCAGTGGGGGGGACCCCTAATCAAATGGGTCCTATCTTTAAGCACAACAAGGTAGTTATCAGGCCTCTTGGGGATAGATTCTATGACAACCAGATCCTTCCAAGTTTGGAGAGTAGGTCCACAATCTCATCCACTTGGGGGGGGGGGGACAGATCACCTTTCTGTCTCAAAAGTTCAAGGATTTCACAGAGACATCCTCAAGGGGTGATCTGGGGGACCCCTCCCCTTCATCTGTCAGCTTCTTTATTAAAGACTCCAGTGGAGAATCTAAGTGCCTCCTTTTACACATATGCTTCAGATGAAGTTTCTTCAGTGTGAAGTTCCAGGGAGGACAAGTGCCAGCAGAGTCCCTAATGACATGAGGACAGTCTCCAGACTTGACCAAATCAGCTGTCCTGAAGGTACACGATGAAAAGATTCAGGATCCAAATAAGACAGTTGATGATGGAGTGGACCTAAGGAGGATAAGGATGGCTTGTCCACATTGGTGGAAAATGCTCTCTCCACTGCCTCAAAGGCAGAGATTATGGATAAGCCAAGCCTTGGCCTGGCAAGAGCCAAAGTCACCTGCCCAGGATAGGACAGAGTATCCCCTAGATCCTGCCTCAATGCAGAGGTCTGAGCAGAGCTATCCTGTGCTGAGGATCGAAGTGGAAGGAACAGCTCCTAAAAAATAATCAGAGTTGAACCCAAACCCCCAGATCTGATACTGAAGCTACGGCTCTGAGATCTTTCTTATTTCCTACAGACTCTGAGCCATCTAGATCACAGAAGGTGTTGGAGTCGACATGGAAAAGTCTTGGGATCTGACACAGACAAGTTTAGAATTCTCAGGTCTGTAGTCTCCAAGACAAGACTCATATCAGAGTAGGAGTCAAAAGCTGAGATTAACCTGGGGGTAGGCTCACAGATACAATGGGAGACTGAGCTGGAATAACTACCAGCTGAATCTAGGTTCGGATAAAATTTCTCATCACCCTGTCCACATCCACTTCCGATAAGCTCCTAGATTATCTGAGGGATGAAGAGGCAGAGGGTGGTATGGACATCCTCCAAGGTGTTTCCTGCAAAAAAAGGCAGGTAAAACCTCAAAGAAACAGGCTTTGGAGAGAAGTTCGACCTTGTAAGTGGCGAATGACTTGACTCAAATCAGCTCCAGAAGGACAGCTGTATCCAATGCTCTCTATTTAGATGGGGTAGGATCCAAAGGGAGTAGTCAAACCCAATGATTTTGTCATTTTCCTCTGGTGGGGCCAAAGCCAAAGTAGAAAAAAGTGATGTCTGAGGATCGTTTCCTCAAATCCTTAGCCTTATCAGCCACAGCCCCATTGGAAGACTTATTTCTTGGAGTGGAAGTTCCAGATGAAGAAATGTTGCAGGGAAGCGAACCTTTCAATACCAGTCTGCTCCTGCACTCTCCAGTTGAATCCTGTATAAATTTTGCGGTCAGTGGTGATATGTCATGCTCTGAGGCCATAAACACACTAAGAGTGATCATCTGAGGAATTCTGTGCCCACAAGAAAGAGCACATTTTTGAAGTCAGTTGGGTTTACCTGACACATTAACTAAACACAAAAAAATATGACTACTATAAAATTAAGACTAGCCAACAGGTAGCAAAGGTACGCAAAGACACAATGTCCAACTAAACAAACTGTAAATATGTACGTATATGTAAATGAATTCACTCACACTCATACATACGGGTCAACTTCTTAAACTCAAAATGCTGAAATCTTGAATTTCAGTATTTTGAGTTGAAACTGACGAAAGCCCACAAACATGAAAACACA